>NC_140781.1:149643312-149693312 GCF_044657685.1 Stegodyphus dumicola | reverse complement strand
AGCAACAAAAACAAAGCTGAAGAAATTAGAAAAATTTTCTCGTCTACGTGAGATTTCTCACCAATTATTTCAGCTTAAAAGAGAAAATACAACGAGTAATGTAACTGAATTTGAGACCCAAAAAGAAAACAATTGACTATAAAAAAAGTGTATTTTTAATTCGAGTAAAAGGAAAATCATGCTGAAGTCTAACAAAATTAATTAAAAAACATCTGGAAATACTCCAGATATGAATTAGAAGAAATTCTCCATTATCAGAAAAGAAGCATGACAAGAAATATAAATAAAAGCAATCAAAATTAATTACGCAACATTCTAACAGTTTCAAGAATTTAGAGCTTAGTTTGGAACTTATTCATAAGAATGTATCAGTATTAGAACAAATAAATAAATAAAAACCCCACCTTTTAAATATATGAGAAAAGGATCGGGTTTTGTTATGATTTCAGAGAATGTAAATGTTTTAGACAAATCTGATTTAACATTGAGTTTCAAGTCGAAAGATTGTAAAGAAAACATAGTTAAGTGAAACGGTCATATAGAAAATTCATTAGAGCCCCAGATCAAGAAATTTCTGTTGTAAAGAAAACATAGTTCAGTAAAACGGCGGTATAGAAAATGCATTAGAGCCCATATCAAGAAATTTCTGAATGCAAAATTTAAATCAGAAGCTTCGAATCATTTGCAGCAGATCTTATATAAGTTACTGCCATGTTTAGAATTTAATAAAAGTTATAAAAAAACAGAGCGTGATGAGTTCCTAAAATATTTGAAATTTGAAACTGGAAATCAAGAAATGGAACTTCCGAAAATGCTTCAGAAGGAGAAAAAAAAAAAAAAAAAAGAACTGTTTTAGCTGTTTAAAAACCTTTAGCTAATTTTTGTGTCTCAAAAACAAATGCTGAATGAATTTTTCAGTTGAAGACGCAACAAGTAAATTCGTGGCGCCAATTCGACTTCCAAAAATCCTAATGCTTTGTTATCAGTAGTTTAAGGGGAAGATTTATTGTCTGGAATGTCAACATCATGTAACGCCACTCTATTGCACACTGTTAGGGAAGCTGTCATATAGAAAATAAAGCATTAAGAATTTGGTTTGACCCAAGAAATCAGAGATCTTTTGTTCTGAAGACGGCGGCTGAAAAATCTGAATTTCAAGATGCATTGACAGAAAATGTAAATATTTTTTCTTACGGACCTTATCAGTCAATTATAGAGGAAAGAAAGATAATAAATTGTTTCCCAAAACTTTAGTAAGGCTCTTGATGCTGTTTATTATCGAAGCTCCGGTGGTACTGATAGAAAAAGAGATTAAAACCATTAATTAAAATAGATCTAGTGTTTGAAGAATTTCGATATGCTCTAAAATTCGAAGATACAGCATATAAAATGTGCTTGCCCTGGGCTTAAATGTTCGACTGAATGAAAGGATAATCTGCAAGCAACTCAAAAGCAATTTCAAAATATAAATAAAAGATTCTACATTCTGTAAATAATAAACTGTTATGTATAATGTTTGGTAGGAAGATTTATTACAGGATAACAAAATCTTAACCACAATCCCTACAAAGAAACAATCAAAGAATGCATGTTGTCTCGAAAAGTATATTCCGATGGTTTTGCGCAATTGAAGGTGAATGATACTCGTTGAGTAAGAAATAGATGGGTGCTGCAATCAGCAAAAGAAGTTTAACAAATTTTAAGATTCTTCTCACAGTTATTAATTTGGTGCTGCAAAATTCCCTCTCGCCTACTCTCTGTAGTTCAGTGCAGAAAGACTTCCAAATGCCATTATTGCGTAATTGTTTGGCAACATTTTTACTGGAACAGAACGGAAGAGGTTAATTTATTGCACCTTAAACGTGTCCTATAACCCTAGAATGAATAAAGAAATAATGAAATTAAACGTGAGAAACAATTCGCACAACACAATTGTTAGAGGTCACTCGCCCCCTCTGATTAAACAGTAGAATAATAAAGAAAGTGAATGTCCTTGGACAGACGCCGCAATGACATCCGACTTTGTAGTTCAGGAAAGTCAGAAGTTAGATTCTGAAAGACATTAAAATAACAATAAAAAATATTAGCATATTATTCTATTAACGCTCAACGTAAAATTAGTGCTCAATAATAATAATATTTAAAGAAGCGAATCCGCTGTAATAGTACTCCATTTGAGAAAGAAAGGTTTCCATTTGCAATGTTTTAATGTTTTTAATTCCATGAAGATTTGAGATGTTCTAATATGAAATACAGCGACTTTTTTCATCGCGATCACCTCGGAAAGTGACCAGTTTTCTCGGAAGATAAATAAGCAACCATCACTTCCGAAAGACGACCAATTGCACAAAAGATTCCAATCTGCAGAAGCCATGAGTGGTCGTCTGAGAGCGATGACTTGACTGGTTTACTATATCACAAAGAATGCAAGGGCTATCAGTTTGAGAGAAGGTTGCGTTCGTGGAGAACTTTCCAAAGGAAACTGGTTCATACCCACGTTACGCCTGATCCATTAAGGCATGCCTTCCTTCAGACAGATAGCCCTAGAATGCTTTGCCATAATCAAATAAACCAAACCAGCCACGTTACACATGGGAAAACCACGAAAAAACTCATGCAGTCAGCCCGTACCCGCCTGGAATCGATCGAACCCAGGGAAAACTACCAGTGTTCAGCGACTTTACCGCAGGGAAGTTCGCCTGAGAATGAGGTCACTGTACTTAGTTAAAAAAAACTGAATTGAAAACACATATATGCTACCATACCTTCTTTTACTGTTAAATGTACATTTGAACTTAATTGCAATGAGCACTAGAAAATCTACAACGCTTTTTCTTTACAACCATTACTCGCGATATTATTACCACCTATAATCTGTCAGGGAAAAATGGGAAATGAAAATTGCTGTGGTCTACACATTGCAGCTATCACCTCACGACGCCATTACAATCAATTACGAAAGTATCTGCATTTCTAACTGCTTTAGAACTGACCTTCTAATTGATTGTAACCTAGCGACTAAATCCATTGGTACTTTTGCCTTTAGTTTCTAAAAATTATTTTGGAAACGAATTATCTTGTTGGTCCCAAAGTGGAAAACATTCGAGTACCTGAATAAAGAACAAGAATGAAATAAGGAATTCTTACTATTAAAAACCAAAAATTATTACAACATAAAAAAGGAAAAACACAAAATTCCATTCTATACTCGATTTTGCAAGCACAAGCTCACTTTAAATTAAAAAAAAAAAAAAAAAAAAAAAAAAGAACTAGAAATAAACCATCAAACACTGAACATTTTAATCAAAGGTACACAGTCAGAGTTCATTCCTTGAAACGGTAGCAAATTGCCGCTTTCCCAATTTTTCAATTTAGCAGCATTTAAATATATAACAATAATTTAACCATCAAGCTGTACTACCTTACCATTTGTCTAGCCTTGTCCTAATTAGTTCAGCCACCTTCCGCTTGAAGGCAGCACCGCCCTGTATAAAGATCATGGAAGAACACAAAAACAATAGACAAAAAGGGATAAAATAAAGTAAGAAAGGGGGAATGGCTTGCAGTTGACGAAGGTTAAGCTATGGGCGTCTGTTGTTTCAGATCGTCCGTCACCTACACGGGTGGTATGTAATTTGCAGTTTTTTTAATTCTTTGTTTGGATGATAAACACCTCAACTACGATGCACGTATATGCGTATCACGAAGGCTAGATTTCTGATAAAATACATAAAATGAGAGATTTTGACTAATTTAGCAGGAATTCGCTGTTCCGTTTTCCCTCTTTTGAAGTAAAATGTTATCCGATTATCAATAAAACCACAAATTATCCAGCTAACAAAAACCGAAGGCCATTTAACATACATAACATTAATAAGTAAAATAAAAGAATAGTTTAAGGGTGGAGACAGAGTAACAACAGAAACATATCATTTCTTGATACATTTAGGCACTGATGTATACGAGATATCTTTTGATAGCATGTAAATGAACTACTAGAAGTTTTTATCTAACTGCACATAAGAAAGTTCTCCGCTTTTAAAGCCGCCCAAATAAAACACCTTGAATCTTACGACAAAATAATTCAAATGTTCTTCAATTAGGGAGCTAAAAGTCTATGAATTCCTCTATGACAGACCATCGGCTCACAGTCCCTAGATAATGAAGAGCTATTAAAACAAACGGAAAGTTAAAAAGTACATTAAAAAGTACCACTGAAGTTTCTAGGATTCCATGCGAAATAGCAATACAGTATTTTTATTATCCTATCCAACGTACAACTAGAAATTATATGGTTTCATAAATTAAAGGACATTTTCCATTCCCTAAAGCTATCATAAAGTGTCTCATTAAAAATCCCTTCAAGCGTCAGACGAATTCTTATAAATATTAAAAAGACGTAAACTAAATAGCGCTTTGGCAGAAAAACCGCATCAGACGCAATTGTCGCGTTAAGTACTACGTCAATATGCATTTGCTCCAGACGAAACAGTAAAAGATGTACCTCTTTTTCGCTAATTATCTTGTGACACCTGACTTACCTTCTTGAATTTATGTTACTTGAGTTACAATTTCGAGCAAAACCCAACGTAACTCTACGCCCAGATTCCATTTGTGGGTATGATTGACTGACTAGATGTCGTAACTAGGATCCGCCCTCCATCAAGCCTCATTCTAGTATTACCTGTCCTGAACGTTACGTTAAATTTAAATATTACGTTGCAGATTGAAAATAATTTGCTAGTCACTTACTGAAATTGTTGTACAATAGACTGAAAGCTTTTCTTATTTCAAAGTATGGATATTGACTTTTACAGGAAAAGGTATAGCTTGACCGAAAGTTTGTAACACGACTGAGTTTAATTGAACAAATGCAGTTAATTCATAAAGATATTTACAGTTTTCGTAGAATTTCATATAATCAGATTGGGCAGAAAATGCTTTAAAGAAATAATATGGGCACTACTGTCGCACTTGCTTCGTGTAGTATGTATTGAAAGAAAGTGCTTAATACGTAGCTATACTTTCATCTGCTAATTAAAAAAATATTTGCCCAAATATCCTCGTTTCATTACTTCAGTTAACCTTGATTCCTAAAACGCTACAAAATGCGATTCTTGAATTCCTCAAGGAAAGAGAATGGGCGTTCTAATTATTTCTTGGTTGAAAGATGAGCCCGACAGTATATCTATGTCAAAAAGGAAACAAGCGCTGAGTTCTTCCGTATCTTCAGTTCTTATTATTTTTGTTTCATTACTTTATCTGAAAGTTAAACTTTGTAGATGAGTTACATCCTATGAGTCTTTTAACTTCTCAACCAGCTGCAGGAAAAACTTTCTCAAAACTTCAATAGAACATTCTGTTAATAGAATCATTGAACTGTATGCATGGCTAGTAATCAATTGCAAATGATAGCAAGCCGCCTTCTATATCAAAATTAACAGCTATGTAACAATAATATAAAGAGCATTCCAATACACATTTTTCTCTTCCTACGTTAAGTATTTCCGCCTCAGTTTTTCAAACACAAGACGCCTCGAATTTTATTGCAGACAGAGTAAACGTCACAAGAACTCGCGTAGGCGTTAACTGCTCTGGAATGTTGTTGCTTCGAGTGCAATTCAGTACCACTTTCGCGCAAATAACATGCCAGTGGGCACTGAAAGCGAGAAATTAAGAAGAAACTAGCCGTGTTTCGAAAGAAAGCCTTTATGATTGAGAGTAAATCTCGTAGAAAAAATTTTATAAGACGTTGCAAAATATTGAGGTATCCAACGACAGAAAACTCGCACAAAATTAAAATTTAGAGTGTAGTTTACCTTAAAGCTATGACTATTTCTAATTTTAAGATCCAGATGACAAAAATTAAATTTCACTCTGCATTGACTCAAACATTCACAAAGCAATTCATCATCATTTTTCCTTTGCTATCGTCTACTTTAGTTCATGCGTTTCAAAGTTACTATCGAATGACCTGGGATTCAATCATATCGCTTTCTATCAACTTATTTTTAATAATATCCTTTGCTTTTATACATACTAATGATTTTAATATATCCTCCTACTTTTTCATAGAATTTTAGAAGCTCATTGTATATTCAAAGAACATTTTAACTATTTGCTTCCAAATTTTAATGAGCTATTTTTCTTAAAAGAATTAATTCATATGAGATCAAATTTAAGGAAATTACTCACAATTATCAACCTAGATTCGGAAACACTTTTCCATACATATATGTAATGCAAATACTGTTGACATCTTCTAAAAAAATGTGTCAATAATATTTGCGATGCAAATTAAAGGTGGGGAGTACAAGAAAATTCGATGCCATTATCGTTTTTATCACTTTCTTAGCAGTATCGAAGCCATAATGCCAAATATTCGAAATGTATTAAAGATAGAGCAATAATGAATTCAAAATTTATAAAGAAAGCCTCATTTACGTTCACTACATTAACGTTCACAAAAATGTTTGAACTGTTGAAGTAATCGCTAAATCGCAATAGCAGCTTCCCACCTAACTAATCGCTAAATCGGTAAGACCACCCCTGAAGCGAAAGAGAGGAGTTAAAAAGGGGCTTTCATATCACTGACAGGCAACATTCATCGTTTTGCCTGCTAAAAATCACTTTTAGACCAGTCACACTTATACTCTTCGCGAAAGCATGGGCAGGGGTTATAATCCTATTCGTAAAGTGGAATACTGGGCCAAAGAATGCCTAAGGATTTCTTTAAAACTTTCAGTTACAATCTTTCATATAAACAGTTTTCGTAGGTTCCCAATGGTAACAGGAAGGCATACGATTTTCATCTTACTATCGGAGATTAACTTTTTCTCTTTACGAAGCAAAGATTTGCTGTAGTACAAGAAGTAAAAATTAGCTTAAGAATACCTGAGAAATAACACTAAATTAACAACTCTTCAGCGCAGAATATGTGCATAGTCGAATGTCATTAAGTAGGCAGAAGGAAATATGTTGATTATCACGATCAATGTTTTTAGAAAAGTATTCTTCAATACCAAAGAAATTTCAAAAACAGCCCAAATCCACTGCATGAAACAGTCGAAGAACCATTTCAGTTCAGAGAAATTCGACTAACTGTTTTAAAACTTGTTTTACGATACATACATATATATATAATTTATTTACTAAAACATATTGATGAATTGATTATATTATCTCATAAGTTTAATTATAGTAGGCTTAGCTTAAAAGAATGAACATAACGCACTTGCTTTCCACGCTTTGGCCTAGCTACACTGCTGTATGTCTGCTCTGCTTTCTTGCAACAAAATTATCAAAAATGTAAGCCTTTTGGAACGGGCACATTTAATGTGCCAACTTGTGTGTAGCCGCAACATGTTGCCGAAAATAAAACTGAAGATTTAATCCGTCTTCGCCTCCAATTTCCTAGTAATTATGGATCAGCATTCTACGCAATCAAAATTCCTGCTCCTGATCATTCTCCCCTGCTCTTCAGTTGCTTCTGATTTCGAATTTATTACAATCTGCTCCTGAATTTATTACATATATATATGATTATTTTATGATATATAATTTTGACAAACTTCTGTGCTTCTGCGAAGTAAGTCGAGGAAACGGCAAAATATTTGTACATTTCAAGTAAACATCAATTAAAAAAAATCCTATTAATCATAAATGTCTCTCCTTTTCGTCATCTCTGAGTTTACTCGTAGCTATTAATTATTATTCGGAAACGATACAGGAAGGCAGCTATTGTTTAATATTTGCAGGTGAGCCTCAAATTCTTAACAATCCACTTAGTGATTTACAGGATTCATAAATAATTTATGCGTTACTAAAAGAGGAACTGAGCTCTGCTCGTTCAATTTCTTCAGGTAATATGCTGTAAATTAAATAAAGCGGATGCTAAAATGGTAAGCATTCTCTTTGTTCAGACAGAAAGCAAAAAAAAGTTTATTCAGTGGCTGGGATATATGCAGATATGTATTCCGCAGGCTGTTGCTAACCAGAAAGCTGAGATATTGCTATCAGTCGCTAAGTTTTAGATATAAAACTGGCAACATCTGTGGAAGCTGAAATTTCATAGCTACGTTATAGTCAACAGCTGCTCTATTCATGGGTGAAAAAGAAACGTAAAAAAAAAAAAAATTAAACGTCGCTTAGCGAGGCGTTAAAAACAAAAATAAAATACTCTAATGCAATTGATTAAATTCAAGGAACTGTGAAAACGTACCTTCAGCGATCCTTACAGAAATGTGAATGTGAACTGGCAGATGAGTCACGATGTCTCATTAACCTTAAATAATTGTGACAAACAAACAGTTGATGGGAGCGAGAAAACCTAGAAGTTGCCAGCGGATGAAACTACTAAGAAAAGCATAAAATGCAAAAAAGAAGAGAAAAAGTTCAAGTTAGGCTAGGTTATCTGAATCTGGGAAACTAACTACATAAACACAATCTGATAATATGAGTCATTTTTTGCTCAAGAATTCTTGAGAAGACCGACTAATTTGTATTTATAATGCCCGAATAGAAAATAACGAAAAATGCCACTCAAATCTGGGAAACCAGCTCGATTAAAGTAACTAAACTTTCAGCGAACGGATATATATACCATTAGCTGCAGACGTTATTTTTAAGCAGAACTTTCTTTTATTCTCAAAAATATTATGCACGGCTGTTCCGAGACGAAAAGTTGGAAAGACTATATTAATAATACCATGACGCTATTTTTCAAACTTTTTATTTTGGAGGAATCCTTAACATCATTTTTCAAACTTTTGTCCTGGAGGAACCCCTGAAATACTTTTCAGATTGATTGGGACCTGAATGATCATTTCACTTATATCAAGTTAAAAACCATTAAATTATCTTCATATTCATTTTAATGAAAGATTCAATAAAGACAAAGCAACTTTAACTACGTTCTCTATAACATTCCGCAAAATGAGAGCGTATGGCAATGTGACTCCTAACACTAACGTATACGTAAGGTAACTGAAAAATAGTACATAATAAATTAGCGTTATTCGAAGCAAATGCAAGTACCTAAATGCGTTTCGCGCTTGTTAAACTGAAAAAGCAGTGAACAATATCAGAAAATTTAAGCTAAAAATGCTGACAGAGCCGAGATCAGCTCTTCAGTGGGGAAAGGATAACGTCCCAGCTGACCAGCATGGGTTCATCGTTTTTCACAACATTCATTATGCATTCAAGAAAGATTTTCGAAATGTGGCTGCGGTTCATTGAAGATCAGCGAACCGCAAATGCTTTAACAATTCTCCCTATCAAAAACGCATTTCATTAGCTTCTCAAATAGGGCGGTGCACGAGAAATTTCTGAAAATTATCCTTAAATAGCATGCCGCAGTTTCAGGCGCAGGACATGAGTAAAAATGTGTATTGTTTACAGATAGCTGGGAAAATTAATTTAATGTCTTGCGTATAACAACGTGCCTTGGTTGTTAAAGCTGTCCATCACCATCAAGAAACGATAGACATTGCTAACGCAAGAAGATGAACTTAGAATTGGGCACAAATGTATTTAATATGATGTGCTCGATTTCGAAATCTAACTCTTTGACGTCAGTACTTCCCCCCTTCATAATTCACTTCTTTACGTCCGTCTTGGTTTATTTGTTTCTTTGCTTTAGTAGTTAATTAATAATTAATTTAAATATAAGAATTTCGAAAACTAATTTATGATGACAAGCTTATAAAAATAATTTCTGTTTAATATTTTATCGTCTTTCAAATGTGCCAATTTAAAATTTTTAAAACTATCTAAAGTGTAAGAATTTAAGGTTGGTGTTGCGTAAAACTTCATGGCACACACTTTGCGTTAATTTTGTAAATCATGTACTAAATACATGATATACAAAACTAATACAAAGTACGAAAGCTTTACTAACTGTCATAAGGTGCAATCTACTTTTCTTTAAAACTGCAGCCAGCTCACGTCTACCAGAAAATGATATGAAATCAAAACGAAGCTATAAAATACTCTTGCATATTATTTTGAAGTGATGATTACTAAACCTGTTGCATAACGTACTGATACGATGTTAATAAGTATATTTAATCTATTAAGGTACACCCAATAATGGAGATTTGGGAAGGAATTTACAAAGTATTTAAAACGATTTTCCTCGGCTAGGTTTTACGCTTCGCCGATCTGTAGAGAATCCAAGCTACTAATAAAAGCGTACAGAAAAAGATGGAGTGTGGAAAGAAAACCCAGAAAAATGATTCTAACAACTATTGTTAACTCAATACCTCATGGGGTGCAGATATGCACTGTTAAAAGACCATCAGAAGGTCGGGATTTGCAAATAATCGTCCTGGGACCAGTACTTCCAACAGGCACGAGGCTGGTTGGTGTGGATTCTAGTAATCATTTACTTATCTCACACACATCATGGCAAATCTGGAGAAGAAAAAAAAGAGTCAGAAAAGGTTAGTGGTTTTTGAAATGAAGCACAAAAATTTAGTCTATAGGTATAGAACTGATTCGTTCGAGAGAAATGTAGCGCAGATTAATGCTGAATGTGAAAACTGCAATATGCGCAGTAATGTGAAAAAATGTTGAACCTCGTTGAATTTCGAAACATTTGACGTGGAAGTTTCTAACTTCGGACAAAAGGATGTTGGAAGGCTCTTGAAGATGTGAAACTTTGTTTAGTTTAGTTAGCTTGTGAAACTTAGTACAGTGAAACATCGCAATTTCCATACACGAATAAACCAACATTCTGAATAATTATTTTCCTGGAAAATTTTATTTGTTCTAATGTATATTGCTAACCAATCAAACTTGCCATCGCAAAACGGATACCTGCTTAGGTATCTGTTTCTCTCTCTAAATAAATTCTCCTCTATCCATCATCATCCAAAAAGAAGTAAAGGTTTTCATTTCAAAAACCACTAACCTCCTCTGACTCTTTTCTCTTCTCCAGATTTGCCATGATTTATGTGAGATAAGTAAATGATTTAGAAAAATGAAGATTCAAAATTTAGCTGACAAGTGATAATGATTTTCCTTATACAAGGATTATGAGGGAAGTAGAAATGTTAAGCTCTGTACACCCTCTTAAGTGTAGATATTCTTGATCAGAAAGAAAGCTGAGAAGGTCAACTTTACATTCTATCTCAGAAAAATTTTATAAGCCAATTTTACATTTTCATAATTTTCGATCTCTCCGATTTCGAGATGGTACAGAAGCAGTTTTCAAAACGCTCACATAAATCATTTATCTTCAGTAAGCTTCAGTTTCAAAAGGTTCCCCCCACCACCACCATATTTAAAAAAGCATTTAGTGTAAACAAGCTGAAGGGTAATTATGCATATATTGTAGCAGGTACTGATTCAATATGTATACAAGCCTTAAAATACTTTATTGCAAAATGAAATAATTAGAAAATCTATTCTTCCCCCTTAACAAACTTATTTATTCATTTACTTCCCTCTAGTTTGATGAGGTGACATCTGAAAAGTAAATTGCACCATGAAGGGGCGACTCAGTTAAAGTTTCACTATATTTTATAAACCAATTTTACTGTATTTTAGAAGCCAATTTTACATTTACATAATTTTCGATCTCTCCGATTTCGAGATGGTACAGAAGCAGTTTTCAAAACGCTCACATAATTCATTTATCTTCAGTATAAATAATATATTTTTAATGACAAAGTGTTCAATTTTTGCAATAATAATCGATTGTCATAATTTAAGTGTAATAATTACTTCGTTTTAATTGCGTATAAATGCATTTCCAACTCAGCAAAAATATGCATCGCGTATTAAAACAACAGTGACGATATACAATATTCGTGTGATTTATTATTCGATTGAATATTCCAGTTAAATAACAAAACATAACTATAATATATAATACACCAAAATATATAATAGTATATAATACACCGTAATATATAATAGTATATAATACACCGTAATATATTATAGTATATAATTCACCGTTATATATAATAGTATATAATTCACCGTAATATATAATAGTATATAATATACCGTAATATACTCGTATAATAGTATATAATACACCGTATCATTTCATTTGATTCATTGGTGTCTCAGGTGGAAGGAAGGTTTGGCTAAATTTAACCTCAACAAGAAGTTGCAATGGACCAAGTAATTAATTCTTTTTCTAAAACAGCATTATTGAATTTTTTAACAATGTTTTCTCTTTGGAAGCTAGCAAGTATACATGCTTTCCCAAAGCAATTACTTCACGTTTGCTTATATTCAAATTATAAATAAAACATAACTTACATAAACAGGTTAACTCCTAGCTTAATTTTTACCGCAATAGGACACCCGATTGTATGAGGAAGTAAAGTAAATCTGAAGGGTCGTCTTGTCATTACAGTGTGAATATAATGCTGAAATTAATTTGGGAAGGTGGTAACTAAAAAAATTGTACGCATAACTCGTAAAACATTTTATTCAAGTTCCAATTCTTTTGTTAATCTTTTACCGTCCGCATAATTTCTTAAGAAAGTTCAACGACTTTAAGAAAGTTGAAATCGATTGTAACGGATAGAAAGGTTTCGGATAAAATTTCTTCGTTATAAACATTAGTCACTTCATTTTGAGAGATGAGTTAAATATTTATGCTTCAGTTTTTTTAAATATTTAATAATTTCAATAACAAAAGAATTCACTGCGTAATATCCAAAATTAGAAACATGTTTTATTCATTAAAATAATGCTGCAAGAGTTTATAAAATTTCTCAAGTACATATGTTGCAAATTAAACATATTTAACTTACACGAGTTACATATATTATTAAAAAAAGTAAAAGTAAAACTTAAAATTATTAAAAAGCATATTTACTGTTTTTAAATTGCACAGATTTTTAAACAATACCATTATAATTTGAAGAATAAAGAATTTTGAAAAGTCAAATGAAAACTATTTATTTGCCAGAAGATACATTAAATACCTAATGTTTCCCGCAATGAAACCACTTGCCAACTCGGGTCAACCGATACATGTATGGTAGCGTAACGTAATGCAACAATCCAAAAATTTCAGGGAAACACCAGCAAACGCGTTTCTAATATCAAAAAGAAAAAATCAAATAGCCGAAGAAATACTAGTGAGAAAGTAGTGCTATGATTCTACTTATTTGTACTATTAATTAAAGAGTAATACAATTTATTTCGCTACGATTTTAGAACTTTCCAGTGCTCTTTTATTCAAGAATTTTAAAATAAAAGAATGTTTTAAAACATTTCGTTTTGATTTTACAAATTTTCTCTTGAAATACTAAAAAACTTAAAAAATACCATTATCTATCTGTGTCGATTAAAAAAGGGAAGGTAGAGAGAGAGACACTTATGGATACGTAACACCCAGAGTCTGGGTAGTTTAAAATTCCGGCTCATTTTCCTTTGCTATAATATCGGCCTCACAGTTATTATCCTTACATATTCAATGCTTACCTACAATGACCAAATCAAGCTCGGTATTTCGCTCAGTCCTCTCGTAATAAAAGGTCAGTAACTGCTACTCAGGAAAATGCGCAGATCCTACTTAGCGCTTAGGCCTAGAAATCTCTGAAATTGTAGACGTCCACAAATCATCATGTTTCAATAGAATCCAATCATCTTTTCAATCCTATTTTTCTATCATAAAGAAAATGCTTATTCAGAGCGTCCTAAATGAAGATGTATGTAGAACTCCATAGCATAGTAAATTGTAAATTCAAATCTTTTATTTATTTAGTATATTCGTGTTTTATTTATTATACTCCTGACTTGTTATATTCAAGCGTGCTACAATCAACCGAATTCGACTGCACAATTCTTACGTATCTAGAAGATTAATTATCCAGGAGGAATTCAGTATGAAAGTCCGCGAATAACAGATACACTTTAATTGTTTGCTCTCACAGAAATCCATATTGCCTCAGTTTTAACTCAAATCAGCTTTTGGGACTCGAAATGCTTATCGATAATAGCAACAATGAACACACGTTCTGCTCGGAGGGTTCTGATTTGCGATACAACTATACATCTGTAAGATGGGATGCCGTGACATTTAATGGAGAGTGTTACGGATAAGTGGTTTCAAAATATGTTCTTATCACTTTTAGGATCGCAAATACTGGAGGGTAAGCGACTGTGCAACGGATGCTTTAGAAACCTACAGCATATGGATTATACACACACGGAGAAAAAGCACTTCTTGAACTAGTTTCCCAGATCTCACGAAAACTTTCTTCGTATGTCCAATGAATCACTGGCACATTTTCTTTACCATCAAGCACAACAGTATGGCTTTATATGCTTTTTATGAGCCTTCAAATATTTTTTTTTTAAATCTTTAATTTACAGCTATCAAGGCTTCTTGCTATTCCAAGACCTCTTACTTTATAAGAATTGCAAAACTGTAAACAAGATGCATTGTACTTTCTTTAAACTGTATTTCAAGTTAACAAGGTTTTTTTTTTTTTTTTTTTTTTTTTTTTACATTTTCGTATTCTGTGGTCCATTTTCTCAACTTCAGATGTATGCAAATTTAAGTAGAATTTCAGAAGACTCAGCGTATAAGGTATTTCTCCCACTTCCCTAGCGTGCCTTCGTGGTGTAACGGTAGAACGCTGGGGCGGTATTCCAGAGGTCCGTGGTTCGATTCCCGGCGAAGGCGGTTGCATATTTTTCATCTTTTCTGCTTCCAATTAATCTAATGACACTACAAGTGGCCCCCGAACTAAAAGGGTTGTGGATGATGATTCTCCGCACCCAGGATTTGGCGACTAGGTCCCCTAAATCCCTAGTCGCCCTTTAAAAAAAAGGGGAGTATATAAGGTATTTCTCCCACTTCCCTAGCGTGCCTTCGTGGTGTAACGGTAGCACGCTGGGCCGGTATTCCAGAGGTCCGTGGTTCGATTCCCGGCGAAGGCGGTTGCATATTTTTCATCTTTTCTGCTTCCAATTAACCTAATGACTCTTCTGGCGGACGTCAACATACAGCCGCATTGTAGCTAATATCCAAAGGTTCAAAATTGAATGATATCCACATCCATTTTGTCCGTCATATTAGCTAGAAGAAATAATCTGAGCTGATATACCACATCTGTAGCGCTAAGTCAATTTAATATAGTAGTGATAAAACCAAATTCAATTACAACTTTTAGTTTAATCCACCATTGTTTTAAACTGAAATCGGAAAGTGTTAGTATTTCATACGGAGTACGTGTACTGGATTCGCAGATGATATTCTACATCTTACAGGTAGCAAAGGAACTTGGTTCAGTTTACATTCTATAGAGTTTAAAAATTATTTTAATCAGTTTTGCTTGCTGCTCTATCGTATCTTTTTAATTTCAGCACAGAAAATCCTCAACAACAATTAATACAGCCTGTTTCTTTACTTATAAGCTGAAGAAGTTTAATAAAAAGAAGTAAATAAAAGTTAATATCCTTCAAGAAAATTCTGTCCTACTCACATTTGTCGTTTCAGATTGCTTTGCTTAGTTAATGTTTTTGTAAAAATCATCTAGTATAAAATCTAGTAGTGAAGTAATGAAAGCAAAAAGGTCTTTTTGGACGAGCAGACAAGAAGTTTTGTCCTCAGTCTGAAGACATCAACTGCAGTCTGCCATCAGCGAAGTGCACTTATCTATGCTACCTTGGCAGGAATTTAAACACAATATATTGCGAATACCGAGATGATGAAAATCCTCCGCTTTAACATGTTTTGTAATACAATAAGCTATAAATAAAATATCTATTTTGCGTCCTATGGTAATAAATACAGTTCCTTGAGAAAAGCTTTCTCCTCATGTTAAATTAGCAACTTTTTAATTAAAAAAATTAGTGTTGTTATTGTTTATTTCTTTTTTTCATTAAATAATGTTAGAGGTTCTCCCTTTTATCTTGTTAAATGTAATGTCGAGGAACCTAGTGAACAGCTAAGCGAATAATCGCTTAAGTCAAAGACCAGAAACGTAAACTCAAGAAGGGTTAATTACCCTTTATTTGCTCTAAATAAAAATGTACAGTTGGCCCCTTTCTCAGGGCGTACACCGAAACCTCCATTTGGGCTTAAAATGTAAGGAATAAGAACTAATGACTAACTAAAGAGATTTAGCTGAAGCTAACACAATTCTAAACTAGTTAGCCCTGTAATATTAAATTAGTCAGCAAAGCTATAAAAAGGCATATAATACGTCCAAAAGTAGTGACAGTTAGAGGGACGTAGCCAAAAGGCAAACGCAATCTATTCAGGAATCCTAACTCTCTCTGGCGAAATCAGTTGAACTTGACTTAAATATTACTCTTCTTCTCATTTGCATTTGACGCGATTCTAAAAACTCATTCTGGTAAAACTTGTAAGCTGAAGCTAGAAGAGATAGGAAAGCGACATAAACTTTACTGTTATAAAAATAAAATATACTTTAAAATGTAATGAAATTTAAGAATTTTAAAAGTGCCTCAGTAATAATTTAAGTTATACAGACTTTCCTATGTTCGTTTCCCAAAAGACAAAGCAGGTGGTGTATTTTTGCAAGACAATGTGAATTATTTTAAATTTATATAATGGAACGAGTTTGAAATTTTTTTTTTTAATTTTTCATTCGTGCAATGTTAGAATTACAGCACTTTCATTTTATTATGCAAGAGTATCCATTATATTTTCCACCTATGAACAAGTATACCCAGGCTGGAACGTCCGACGAATACTAACGCACCTTCTCAAAACCTCAAATTCAGTTAAAGGGTCAACCTCTTGACCTTTTCACAACTGTCGTTTAAAAACGACGCGATGGATATAAATTCCCTTAATCTGACATACCGCTGACTAACCTTTACACACAGAAGTCATTTTTTAGAGATGAAAAATATATCTCATAAAGTGCATATGTTATTAAAGCCATAACATAACGCAGTCTTTAGTTTCCTTTTTGGTAGAGTTGGGAAGAGTCGTGATTCCTAAGAGCAGTAACTTTCCAGTTTTTATAGCAGGTCTCTCACCTTGCTAGACTCCACCAAAGTGCTAAATTTCGTTTTCCTTTTTTCCTGCCATATATTTTAGCAATACCTTTCTAAAGGCAAGGTTAAAAAAAACTTGTTCACCCTGAAAAATTACACGAAGATCAATTAGTAAACAGCTTTCCAAGGAACAGCTGGATGTCACGCTGAACACACCGGTCATTTATGAAAAGAAAATTTAGCATATGTTGGTAATTTACAATACTTTTTGTGTATGAATTATTCACCAAAAACCACTGGCAATTTAAAAGTCTTTAAAATCTATTCAGCGACACAGGGGAGAGCGTGTCTTAGCTCTGCTGAATGGTTGTGGCTCACGTCCCAAAAATATAAATTTAAATTTTTCTTAAGTAAATCTTTCTTTTTCAACGCCCCTACGGTTACATCCTTGTGACCGACTTTATTAATGGATTGTAATAACTAAAGATGAACACCGTTTGGACAAATAATTATTCTGTTCTTTTCACTTTTTGCTGTAGAACAGTCCAATAAAACTGTCACACGAGGATAAGAAAAATTGTTCCTAGAAAGTAAGTGATCAATAAAAAAACAGCAGGAAGTATTCTTTCAGGTGTTGGGTTTCACTTTAATAAGAAAATCCTGTCGGCGGTAAAAAAGTGAAGCTGCTGCTAAACCATGTAGCGTAAGACTTTTCGTTTAATTTTCCAAATTGTTATCAGTACATTGCACAAAATGAGCCGTTCAAACAGCACGTAATCCTTAATAATATTTTCATGTCGTTTTGTTAAAATGTAAACCATAAAAGACTTTTATATATTAAGAATCGCAGCTGTAGAATTTCAGATTCTCCTACTCGTGCAGTTCGACTGCATTAAAAAATAAACATGAAGACAGTTATAAAATTGTAAATCAACACATTTTTTTTAATTGCATTTATATAGTAAATACTTGGTTTTGTTTTATAATAATGATGACCATAGTTCCCCTTTTACTTCTTTTCCTAACTACGGATGCCGAAGCGAAATCTTTCTGCAGATAACCTTCTAGCTGTATTATTAGGAAGCTCGATTCGCTGACTTCGGAATCTTTACAATACTTATTTATCTTATAAACTATTCATATGTAAGCAAAAAATTTCTCATTATATATGTATATACACAGAGAGAGTAAATAAAATTAGGACTTAAAATGATAAAACAATGAAATGTAGTGTTTAAGCAGCATACATCGAAAATTTAATTTTTTTTTTAAAAATATGATTTTCCACATTAAAAAGATTACAGTACCCTGAAAAATGTAAAGAACTATTTGTAGCTGGAAAATACTTATTAAATAAAAAATAACTGAGATTAAGCAATTTTAAATAAAAAGAATTTTCCATAAATTCTAAATTCAAAGTAATTTTTTTAAAAATAAAAATTTTCCAGAAAACTTATGACAAATTGCAATTAATTATTAAGATAATAATTTAGATTAAGCGCTTTTAAATAAAAAGAATTTTCCATAAATTCTAAAATCAAAGTAATTTTTTAAAAAATTCAAAAGTAAATTTTCCAAAAAACTTATGACAAATTGCAATTATTTATTTATAGTTTAATGCTTCAAACAGACTCATCAGGGAGTAATTGTTTAAAGCATTAAACCAGGACAACTAAGGAAGTTTGAATACGCGCTTCGTCCTTCTTATCTGCTTGAGTGGAAAAAAAAAAAAAAAAACTAAAATACACAATAAAATGCTTAAAAAATTTTTCAATCCCATTTCTTAGAGAATCAAGAACATACCCACAATTCGATTTCAGACCCGATTTTTTTTCGCTTGTTGTTGTTGTTTCATATATAATATGAAATTTTAGTATAAACATCTTTTTTAGTTTTTTTAGAAACTTTTTACTTTTCACTGATTTAATTGACACTGATTTTTCTAAATGAATACTTAATAACTTTTTTAATTATACAGGCAATAAACACTAAAATAACATGCCTTAAATTAGTCTACTAATAAAAACGTAACCGAGATTTAAGAAAAATTTATCTTTTTATTGCATGAATCTTTAAATTATATGCTTTCTCACTACCCATGTTTTTAATCTTATAGAAATAATTTACTCTTTTCATATTTTAACAATGAGAGAATTATAAAAATGTGTAGTTTTTAATGCTGCTAATTATATACATAATTTTTATGAGGTTAAATAGAGTCAGAATAGATTTTTACCATTCTTCTTCTTTTGCAGAAGAGATGATAAAGTACTCTGATCGAAATCCAGACTCTGTTTAAAAATAAGTTAGGATTGACAGTTCCAACTCCAACTTGCTTTATTTGCCGCGATTAACCTGCGAAATTGCAGGTTGTGTTCTAGCTATCGAACTTTGGTGCTCTTTGCTAAAGAATATTTAAAATATCTGCAAGGCTATGATATTTTTCTTGACTTTGTTAGTCATTTTTCCAAAACACATGTTCTCGGTCAAAAGAGGATAGAACTTTGAACTTCGAGTGTTTTGTCTAATTTAATGATTAGAGTCCAAACTTTATTAGAGATGCCTTTTCCCCCATATCATAAAATCAAAAAATACAAGTAATATTAATTTTTAATATAATTATTGCTTACTGCAGAAATGATATTTTAACGAAGTTGTATTGCCAAAAGAAATAATGCACACATAACAGGCCGAGTAGATAAGGCTGGTAGTGTTGCAGTTAGTCTCATATTCAGTTTCCGACCAAAAAACTCTCAGAAAGGGATTTTTGTTGAATTTTCCTCTCCTGTAACATGAATACCTGCGAAATTAGAAAAATCTTTCCCGAAAGCATCTCTCCCATATATCCCTCACGTGTTTTGTCATCAATAAACCATTCACTTAGATAAAGATATCTTAATTTTATATTAATTTGTTAATAAATATAAATGAACGTTTAATCACGATTATTCAGTTTTTTAAGGAGAAAATTAAATAGTCAAAACAATGCGGATTTAAGAAATATGATTTAGATATGAAGCATTAAGAAAGGCCAACAAACTCCGAGTAGGAAAGGAAAATAAAGGTGGAATAAGCTTCGAAACACCATTTGGAATGTCTTGGAATGTAATATCCGGTTCTCCCTGCCCAATGCAGAGACACATAGACGCATGATCAACAATCCCATTGTTTTTCGAGAGGCAATAAGGGGTGTTAGACCTGGTCAAAACCTTTTGACTGATAACTTACTTGGTAGACTGTAGTATCTCAATGTCAAGCTGTGAATCGTTGCAAAGCATCTTTTTATGATATAATACAGCAGCACGTCACAAGGAGATATTTTGAGTCTTCCACACTCGGATTAAATCTAAGTTAAACAGCAAAAGATCTTGAAAAGGGACGTTTTCACTTTTTTTTTAACAGAGAAATAAACGGAAGTAGGAAGATAATCAAAATATTTGTACTTTATTTTTTTAAACATTACATCACTTTGAAACAGCCACTCTACCTTTCCTATCCTCCTACAGTGATTTATGGCTTTTAAATTAATTAACCAGTTACCATGAATTCATACATAACCCTACGCACCAACAAGAATAATTGATTAAACTTAAAACGGCAATTACTGCACTAACAAACACGTGGAGATTCTAGACTGCAGCCTTGATAAGGAATTAAAAACTTACAATCCTGTTCGGATAATAGACAAAGAAGGTTAAGTAGCTCTCTGTCTTGGTCAAATTTTAAGCTTTTTAACTTCAGTCAAATTGATAATTTATTAAGTTTAGAATGCCTCTTTAATTGTTATGTTTCACGGAGATCGGAGAGCAATAAATTTCCTCATAAGCATATAAATTATAAAGCTGAATCAGGCTTCTCCAATAAATGGATTTAACTCCAATTCCAATTTTAACTTGTTTTGAATTTATGACCAATGGTTTAAACTCCAGTTTTAACTAGTACGCAAATCCTTATGATTCGTACACAGTGCTTCATTCTTAATTGTGTGCTGCAAATATGTTGCAAAAAAGATGCTCCCTCAGCTACGCGCATGCATCCTCTCGCATTGATTTCTGCAAAGTTGCACTGTGGCTTTTACTTCTTACGTACTCAACTGATACATACGTAAGTACGCGGAATATTTGGCCTCTACCACCGGTTACCAGGCTTCATCCCGTATATCTATGTATCTAGAACAGGAAATAACCAAGGGCCCTTAAGAGTATAAAAGATGGTTATACATGTGTATATAAACACGGTTAGGTATATGCATAATTCGATTCATTGTATTGGATATTTGATACCGTTAAAGAACACACAGGAGGATAAGAGTTTCCTTCTTACGTTTGAAATTTGCTATAAGTCAGTATTGAAGGATGATTATGGCCACATGTCTACATTTATTGCATCTAGTGTGGTCATTATTTCTGTAACTTTCTTCTGTATAAATATTGTAACATTACTATTCTTTTGAATGCCTCTAGATTATTGTTGAAGGCCTTATATAAAGCTCTGTTAGAAAAAACAGGATCACCTTGGGTACCAAAGATTCATTCTTCTGTTTCAATGATGTTATGGGCATTGAAATAACTGGGGAATGAATGACTCACTGGGCTGTGATATATCTGTTCAGATATAGGCACAGATGACATTTTTCGTCATTCACCTCCGAGGAAACGCTAAAGGGGGAAAAAGACAGGTGCTCCCTGCTGACCAGTATTCCTACCAGATATAATGTAGTTGGCGTTTTATAATGACCTGGGCCAAGGAATTACGATTGGACTGGTGTTCGTGCCTTGCACAGCTTTTTGCTAAATTAACCGTTTACTCTTTGCCTTCTATTCCGAGCGTGCTTTAATGTAATATTATTTATTCTGGCTGCTATATGGTTACCAAGATTTTCTCAGATATTTTGGACTGGTTTTAATCTGCGGTAGTGATTTCATATTGGGGCCCACCAGCGGCGGAGCGATAAAGTCGCTGAATACTAGTAGTTCCAACTTGAGTCCGATTCCAGGCAAACGTGCTGCATGGGCGTTTTTCGTGGCTTTTCCCATGTGTAATACTTTTCCCTTAGAAAATCCTCCAAGAAGCATACCTCGTCTTAGGCAGACAGCTCTAGTGTGCTTTGCCGTAATGTTCCAAAAAACAAAATTGTCTACTGTTGCTTTTCTCGGATGCACTTCCGCACTGCACGGCTAGGAGAACAACTAAGAAATAATGGTTATTAAATTAATTTATTTTGGAAATGTAAAGTCATGCAGTGTAGCTCAAACATAAAAAAAATAGACAAAATCTTTTTCCATGTGCTCACATTTGGGTTGTTTGATTTCAAATGCGCAATAAGTAATTTATACGTTTCGATTATTTTAAACCTGCAGTTAGATCTGTAATGCAATTTACCTTGAAATGTTGAACTTTCACTCATTAAAGTATATGAATATAGCTACAGTACAAAGAACAATATTACATTCCATAAAAATAATTATTTTACTTTTTCAAAAGCTAAGCCGTTTAAAATAACGAAAATTAACGATTAAAATTCTTTAATTACGTACAAATTGTAATCGCCCTACAAGAACTAACTGTCTTGCTCCTTGGTGTCTCGTATCTTATTAGTGCTTTTGTGCACCATGCCCCACTTAGGGTATATGAAATCCTGTCATTGTATGGTGAAATCCTGCACACGAACATTAACGTATCCTCGGCAACTATATATGTAAAATGCACTAGGGTAATTTATGTGTATATATCATTGTAGAACTGGAGTGTAATTCGGAGTAAAATCAATTTAAAATGTTTAATTATTAGTGTAAAATATCAGTCTTCAAGTATCAGTACACACAACAAGTACGCATGTGTAAAACAAATGTTACTGTAACACTATATTCTCAGTATCTAAACCTAGGTGCGCATAGAATGCACCAGGGTAATTTATGTTTATGTATATGCATCAGTGTAGAATTTATATGCGTAACTGAGTAAAATCAGTGCAATTTACTTAAATTTCAGTGTAAAATTTCAATATAAAATGTGTATGCATATGCAACAATGTATGCATCAGTGTAAAATAGAAGTTTCCATATCAATGTATCCTCAGTGTCAGTCTATGAGCACATAAATACACACTAGGGTAGTTTACACCGTAGAATGTATATGTGCAACAGCAAAATTAGTGTAAAATGTTTAATTAGCAGTGAAAAAATATGAGTGTAAAATGTTTAATTAGCAGTGAAAAAATATGAGTGTAAAATATTTATGTAAATGCAACAGTGTACACATCAGTGTAGAATAGACGCTATATTATCAATGTATCCCCAGTTTTTAAACATATGTGCTAATAAAACGTACCAGGGTACTTAACGTCTATATATCTGCACCGGAGTAGAATGCATGTGTGTATCAGAGTAACATCAATGTCAATGTTTAATTATTAGTTTGTAATATACATGTAAAAGTTACAGTGTATGCAGCAGTGTAAAATTATTGAATCCCCGTATCCTTAATGTCTAAACCTATCTGCACACAAAATGCGCTAGGGCAATTTGTGTGTGTCTCAGAATAAAATCAGCATAAAATTTTTAAATATCTGTGTAAAATATCAGTACAAAATGTTCATATATACACAACTGTTGTAAAATAGACGTTTTCGTAAATGTATATCGTCGGTGTCTAAAGCTACTCGTATGTGTACATGAAATGCACCTGGGTAATATACATTTAAATACACACAGCAGCGTAGAATTTGTATATATATCAGAGTAAAATCAGTATAAAATGTTTCAATGTCAGTGTAAAATGTTTACGTATATGCTACTATGTACGTCTCAGTGTCTGAACCTATGGTGCCCGAAATTGCACCAGAGAAATTTTGTTTATATATGCGCATCAGTGCAGAATTTGCGTGCCTCCCGGAGTAAAATCAGTGTAAAATGTTTAAAGAGTGATGTAAAATATCAGCGTAAATGTACAATGTACTCAATGTACGTGTCAGACAGACTTTTACATATAAATCTATCCTCAGTGTCTAAACCTAAGTGCCGAAAAAATGCACCAGGGTGATTATATGTTTAAATATATACACTAGTGTAGAATTTTTACATATATCATAATAAGTTCAGTATAAAACGCTTAAATGTCACTGAAAAAATCCGTGTAATATGATTATGCATGTGCAACGACTTATGCATCAGTGTAAAATAAATGTTTTGTATTAGTGTATTCTCAGTGTCTATGTGCATACAAAACGCACCAGGGATATTAATGTTTGTAAATGCGCAACAGTGAGGAATTTATGTCTCATGAAATATATAAATATCAATGTAAAATGTTTTAAATATTCGGGTATCAGTGCAAAATTTTCAAGTATAAGTGTACAGTATCAGTATAACAGCATTATTAGTCTAACAGCGTTACAATATCAGCGTAAAAATATCTTGTATGAAACCATTGTCTTACACCTTGCCGCGGTATGGCCATGTACAGTCAAAAGTTCCTATTAAACTCCCAAGACCGCGCTCCTGGGATGCCAGGCAGTTGTACAGGTGCGGATTCCGGACGATATCCGAGTAGTCCTTGCAAGCCGTCCGGTTGTCCGGACCCACTCTCACCTGTCAATGTAAGGTTTTATTCTTTCATACTTTGCTTAAACGGCTATGTTCTTTTAACTACCATTTTGATATTTTTCGCTTTATTCCGCACTGCTTTAAAAAAAAAAAAATCCATTGGCCTGTTAAATATGAAATACTTTTCAGCTGAATTATGAATGAACAAACGTTTTCTATTCTAGACTAGATTATTCTACTAGATATTCTAGACACAATACATATATAAAAAAACTGGATAGTAAGTAAGACAGTTTTTGCTCTTCATAACAAGAAAATCAACAGTTGCACCTAGTGCGTATCTTACACCAGATAACAGACAATTTTCAACCCCGAATTTTATGTCTGTATTATCAGAGATCGCAAATCCTCCACTCTCCTAAATTAACATGGTAAAAGATGCGACTGACAGAACTAAGTGTTTCTTCAAGTCTTTTGCTTTTTGTTTGCTATCGCTGGGTGCATACAAAATCTTGTATCGCTTACTGCTATGGAGTGTTTATGTTTTTTCTAGAATCTTTCGGGGGGGGGGGTGTTTAAACCTTGAACTAATAAATCTAAGCCTATTTTTCAAAGGAAAAGGTATTAATCTTCTGCATGCACGTCTTCTAACGCTGTATAAGGTATTCGGAAAAAAAAAAAAAGTAATTGCGATCTTTACTTTTTCAAATATTTGTCCTAGAGATGTACTTTCAATTGCAGTGCTCTTCAAAATAAGATAGAGTGATTTCACAAAAACATTTTCAACGCTGGTATATAAGATTTAGTTTTGAGATAGTTCCCATACAGGAATTTCTTATTAGCAAAATAACCACCCCCATTTGGTAAATTTAACCTTCCAGGACGCAGGATCCATGAATAATGTGTTCACCTTTTACCTTAGATATACACAGGGAACGTTCTTATCGCGTCGAGATTAATTGCTAAAACGGGACTTCAATTGCAAGCCGTTTTGCTGGAAAAAATGCTATGGTTTTTTTTTTTTTTTTTTTTTTTTTTCTTCGTAAATTTTTATAAATTTGGTACCCACGAAATTTTGCATTTTATTAATACAATATGTTCCGTGTCTTTATAGAAAAATTGCCAGAACTATTCATAAATGTTCTTTTACTTTTCACATTTTGTAGTTAACAAAAATTTAAGATTTCTCAAATTAAATTTAGATAGCATCTAAATGATAGTTTTGGTAGGAGCAGATAATAGGTTATAGTTTTGGTCGGAGCAGATAATAGGTTATAGTTTTGGTCGGAGCAGATAACAGTTATAAAACCCATGCAGATATAATGATGAACCTGCTTCTGTAAAATTCTCATCCTATTTTTGAGAAACTTCACATATGGAAATACATGTTTAGGATCAATAATTACGGAATAAAGCAGACAAGACACATAAGTCAACTTCTGAATTGGTCATTAATTTTTTGGAGTTTCAGATATTTTGCCAAAATGATAATTTTTAAAGCGAAAATTTGCTTTACAGAGCAGAAAAGAGACAGCAGATGCTAAATCTGTAAAGTAAAACGAATGGTTGATAGTTTTAATACTTTTCTTTACAACAAATTTCATAACGATAATTAGAATTCCAATTGTGTAAGCCCCCTAACGGCTGAGCGGTAAAACAGCTGAAAACTGATAGGCATTTTCGTGGTTTTCCCGTGTGTAACGCGTATACAAGCCAGTTTTCCTTAGAAACTTCTCCATGAAGGCATCTTTTTAGTTGAGATAGCCCTGATGTGTTTTGCCATAATCTACTAAACCAAATCAAACCTAACTGTGCAATAATTGAAAGTTCTTCAGACCCTATTAGACTGACAAGCGAGTTATCGATCCGTCTCTGTAAATACGACAGAATCCTGTGAAAGTTTTAAATAAACCTTTTTATTTATTAACATTGAACTAAAGAGAAGGCACCACTTGTGCGTACAATCAAACCCCTTTAACTTGCGGATAGCAAAATAACATAAATTTGGATTCACAAATTAAAGATTAAACAAATTTGACCTAACCAAGCTGGCTCAATTTTTAAACCCGTTAACTAATGCGGGAATATTAACTGGCAGAGCTGTTCGGTAAAAAATAAAGCTGCAAACGTCGATGCTAAAAGATCCGTATGTAAAACATTCAGTACTCTCGCCTTAAATACTCTTTAACTCATTTGCATCCTGGTGAGGGCTAACGGAAAAGCGAAGTTATAGTAAAGATCCAAATTATAAAAATTGGTTGGTTAGTTAGTATAAAATACTTTATATAGCTGCATTTTGTGAGAAAGCAATATCATGTGACGAAAACCTGACTGAAAATTTTTGGCCTAATGCACTGAATTCTTTTCAGAAATCGGTTTATAGTCTCTTCGTAGATTCTGAAGATTAATTTTTGCCCTTAAGGTACAAATTCCTTGTGAATTACTCCCAAGTCAAAGATCACCAACATGATATTTACTGGATATTTCTGAAGCCGCGAAGCTTCGATGGCCGTGGTGAATTTCTCCCACCCATGCAGATAATTGTCATTTAGTCTTTACCATCAACTTTCGTTACCATCTGCGACCTTTTTTCACAGAAAAACAGGAGTTACTATCTGCTATTGCAATGAAATCTTTACTGTTTATTAATTTTTGTTGTTTGAAACCGAAACAGCGCATAGCTGCGGCATAATATCAAACAGAAATGTTGCTTAAACATTTTCTGTAAGTAAATGACATTTTAAATAAAGCAAATTCAGATCTGTTAGTAAGTATAGTATAAAGCAGTATAGTATGATTTTCATTGTATAACTTTTTTTGAACTCTTTAAAAAAACATTAATTCACAGAACAGTGTTCATTCATTCTTAAATTAAGTCATCGCCGTAATAATTCTTCCCATATCCTATTTTAACTTACATATAAGAACTACAATTTTACACAAGTGTTTCATATTGAATCCCCGAGTCACGCAGGAAGACATTTGAAAGCACCTAAAGCTTTAAAAATCTTTTAAAATCGTAAAATGTTTTGCGATCTTTACTAGTTATTCCCATTTTATAAGACTTTAAAAAAAGAGAGAGAGAGAAGGGAAAAAATAAGTTACAGTTTAAATTTATACAAAAGTTTCAGACATGGAAAAAAAAAAAAAAAAAAAAAACCAACTAGCATGTTTGTTAGAAGCTTTCAAATACGCTCTCAACATTGAGTTCCACAATTATTTTATTGTTTTAAAACGTAATACTAGTATTAACCTATTAGTTATTAAGGAAACTTTCGTTTCAATAATAAATTTACGCTACAACAAATAAATACACTATTAACTATTAACTATCTTTAGAGTTTGCTTTACTATGATTATTCTCAAGCTAACTTCAAGCTTCAGACAGCTAAGTAAAGCTACGTAACAGCGATCTAATGAGATCGCTTTCTACAGGAGAATTTCTAAGAAAATATTAATGCACTAATGCTTATCAAATAATTCATTCGGTTCCTGGTGGATACCTTTTTGCCTGGAGAGTAGATTAACCTTGTAAAGCAAAAGAGTGATTAACGCTTCCTGCCCCCTTCCCCAAATGGAAATTGTCAGCGCAAACAACATTCGTAAACTGTCAGAAAAATCTGAAGCCGCCTTAGCTTATGTCTGTTAACAAATGAATTTTATAGAGGGACGAGGGTTGAAGACCTCAAAGTTTATATAGATTTTTTTCCCTGATTTTCTTGCTATGAGTAAGCGCAGAGAACATTTCAGTATATGTCATCATCCCGGCATAGCAGCTTGATCAGAAGCTTATCGGAAAAGCCCCGATGTGTCTTCAACTTCCTGGTGAGCTTTCTGAGGCGACATCATGGATGCTTCCGTTTAGGCCCACTGTCTCCGACGGCATTTCCATCCATACATTTATTAACCTCAAGTTACCACAAAACGTAGACTGGAAAGCATTTCCGTCAAATTTTACCGAGTTGAATCATTTCTCTTTACAGATTGCAGTTACGTGCTGTTTTGCTAGTTGACAGACTAACCCACAGATTTTTACATATAAACTAGTGTGCAGAATTTATTCCCCGCAAATTATTAGTTACTCGTATTTTTTCCAATATGTAGAAATGACATCCGCGCTGAAACTAATTTCTGTTCCATTAACGGTTAAAAAAATTTATGAATATTAATGCTAATTCTGCTTTCAATGCCACTTTCGATTTGTGTTATTTCACTTAGTAATTTAACTTATGATAAGTTTAACGTATCCAAGGTTTAAAAATCCGAGTTTAATATATTTTAGGTCTTAAATTTTGTTATAAAAATAATTTTCGTTAACCGTCCTTATATAAAGCTAAAAATAAATAATATAAGTACATACATAAGGATCGGATGCGAAAAAATTAGCATGCTTGTTAGAACCTTCAAAAAGACATTCTCATGTTAAATCCCTCAATCACTTCGCTGTTTTGAAACAAAATAGAAGCATTAACTTTAAGTTACTGAGGAAATTTTCTTTCTGGTCGTAAATCTATACTGTAATAAAGAAGGAATTATATATCCTTACAGCTTATTTTACGCATACTAAGTTAAGTTCAAAGCTTAACTATAATATCATAACTTCCATTTTCAGACAGCAAATTTCAAAGAAATGCGCAGGCATTTAATAACATTTCGATTCGAATCTGTAAATTTGGAGGATCTTCGAAATGAAGTCATATTTCATAAGCCACTAACTTTCACTATTGTACGCACTGGAATGGAAGCTCTTGTTTCAGAAATAACAATTTAAAGTTCTCTAATATTTCTGGAGCTTTCATTGTTCGAAACCATTTGCTTGAAATGGGCACACTCTCAACTATTTTCACTTTTTCTCTGAAACAAAAAATCTGTCTATTTTTGCATGTCAACTCTTTAAAAGTAGTTTTCAAAGGAATAAATGGGAAACAAGAACCCTCCTAAAAAGAGAGGCAGACAGAAAGAAATAAAGAAAAAGAAAAAAGTGTATAAGCATAATTTTTACCAATTTATTCTATCCACAATGTGGAAAGGTCTGCTATTTTTCCACAATAAGCAAATCCGTTGTGAGTCTCATTAGTATTCGCTGCAACTCTCCTCATTCTTTTCTTACTATATGAAGTACAAACTCCAATTCTTTATGCACGAGTACGCGTATTATTCGATATAAAAACGACCAACCATGGTAATAGATTCCGACCTTGGTTCAAATATAAAAAGATATGCAAAGATAAATGCAGATTTGGATGTCGTTTTTCAAATGTGAAGGGCAATATTGAGCTTTATCAGAATAGCTTTAAGACTACAAGAAAAAACTGAGATAAATACAGTATCCGGCGCTTACACAAAATCGTTTCGCTTAAATTTTTCTTCTAATTTCGGATACATCTTTAAAATTACAACACTAATGATATCCAATGCAACCAATTCACTACCTTGTCCTCCTAAATTTTGTGATAAGATTTCAAAAAAATAAATAAATAATAAATAAATAAACAAAATTCAATATTGTTATAATGCAAACAGTCATTTAGAAAAGAAATGATACATATGACAAGTTCATTCAGTCTGCAAAAGATATGCTATATGAAATCAAGATGATTTTAATCTAAAAAGAAGTAATCAAAACGATTAAACCAAACACATTGTCTATGTTCACATCTTCTTATATCAAATGATTTGTTAGGTTAAAAAACAGATTCTAGGTTTAATTTACTCTTTTGTTTTCTTTCCTAACTTTCGCAAAAGGGTGGGTGGATCATAGTCAGATAATTTTAGCATTTTAACCATTCAATAATGTAAAAGAAAATTTAGAAAGCCACTAAGCGTCGCACTATTATGCACATAAAGTATTCATAGAAAACAAATTTAACGTTTTTCTAGGCAAGTTCTTGGTATCCACATATGATTTTTCAGAATTTTTATTCTCCCACCTAAAATGAAACGCCTAGTCGGTTATCTGATAACCAGTGAAAGAAATTCTTCATAATCAATCTTACGTTGCTTGTTTAAGGTCCCATGAATCCAAATTCTTTTTAATCGAATTCCTAGAAAAGGCAATTTGGCATTGAAAACGAAGCAAATTTTTGGCATAATTACCTCGATGGAACTATGCAGAACAAAGAAAAGATTTCGATATAAACTTACGAAAATTTGCAGTATCATGAATTTTATTCCAAAGTAAGCTCAAATGTGCCTGTTTGGCTTATGTTTTTAAAATGTTTCTTTCCTAAAAGAAGTGTAATCATTTATAAAAAAATTATAAGTGTTCAAAGCACCCTAATCATTTGTTCACAAAGCTTAAATGCCAAAAAGAATAATGCACGTTTAAATAGCTATTTCTTTTTTAAATGCTTAAATTTGAGTTTAGCTTTCATTGTAAAGATGATTGAATCCCCCATTCTAAAAAACCTTGTGATCTCGCATCTTTACTGTTGTCCTTAGCAAACCGTTTTTATCGTTCATTTAGGATTGTCTTTAGGAGAGTTCATTTACTTACTGTTGTCCTTAACAAAGTGTCAACAACAGCTTTACTTACTAAGTTACTTAGAGTTCATTTTGTTGTTGTTTTCACCAAAGATTTTGAAATAATTATACGCTTTCAATACTCAAATATTTTCATAAATTTTATTATTATCGTATAATAGCTTCCTGGTTTGAGAAACAGAAAATCTAACAATTCAAATGAGTCACTATAACAAGGAGGGGAGGAAGCCTTCAGCAGTTACTTACGGTATCATGAATTTAAGTTACCCGAGCACGCAAACTCAAATTCTTTTAATTTTATTCTCGACTACCGTGTATGACTTATCACTTTTACGGTAGCAGCAAACAGTGGAAACAACGAAATATTCAAATGTATATTAATTACCGTTTAGGTCAGCACAAAATGGAAAGCGGAAACAGCTGAGGAAAATAATCTAGAATTTCCACAGATTATCCCGTCTGTTCCGGGAAATAAGAGATTAGAAATCCGGCTCTTTTAAAAAGGAATTTTAAAAAGCGGAAAAAAAAAAGGTGGGGTCGGTCAAAATGCCGCGGCGAATTCCAAGGTGTCGGGCTGCTTTAGAAATACCACAGTTTTCGACCTTCAAAGTGAGCGGGCAAGGCCGACACACTATAGGAATTTTTTTTTACGGTAGTTAAGTTGAGGGACTGTCTACATACTACGTTGCACATCAGCGTGTTTTGACTCCACTTGCTTTACTGAATTCATTGGCCCCTTTATAATTAGCGAAATCCGGCACCCTAAACTTGAAAATTTCGCTACTTTAACTTATACTTGATTCTGCATATTGTACAATAATCTCTCGTTATAAGGATGCTGATGGCGTAAAAATTAAATCCGTTTTATACCAGTTTTCATTATAATTAATGAAGTTAAATCCCAAAGGTAAGAGTCTAATTTTTGCACAGAATGAAAAATTTAATGTCTTCATGTATTTCAAAATCCATTTTCATGCATTTCAGTGAAAAAATTATGTAAGAAAACAAAATAGAAAAGTGCAAAATATAACATTCATCATAAATACACCCCCCCCCAAAAAATATAAATAAATAAACATAAATAAATAAATAAATCCTTCATAATTTCAGTCATATTACATGTACTTAAATGTGTATACCCATGCGTAAGGAACACTTCAATATTTAGTAGATCTTCCTCGAGCTGCGGTGATAGTCTTGCATGGAAGATACCAACTTCTGAATGCAACCCTTGGCCAGTTTCATGGAACCAAACCTTAACAATGCTTTCCTGCGGTTTAATCTTAGTATCAGGCTCCTTAGCAGCAATTTTGGTACACATTATATGTCAATTTATTATGTTATGAATATAAAAGCCTGTAAATGAGGCAACAAAATCATGCATAAACACTTACTGATTTTGTTGTATGACAAGGTGCAGTGGCCTGAAGAAATTTGCAGTAGCTTCGAAATGATCTGAATAACTGGCTTTAAACACTCCTCCAAAATGTGGGTTTAAACTGACGCATTCACAGCTCCAGTAATAAATTTCAGGCGTTCAACTCCTTTTCTGAAGATGCATCACCAGATCATTTGACTCGCTGCGAATTTCATAGTAGACAGTGTGCAATCTGGCTGATAAGCTTCACCATTATTTCTCCGAAAATATCGCTTACTCTCCGATCCATGTAGGTTGAATTTGAATCCATCCGAAAAAAATTACTGAGGTCCTCTAAGCCTTATGCATATGGAACATGCTTTTTTGCCCAAGAAAATCGCTTCTTCATCTCCCTCTTTTAGTCCAAAGGGGCTTTGTCTCTGAAGGACTATTGTTGTCATTTTGCGTTGAATCACTATAAATTTCCGTTTCACTTTTCAAACTGTTGCCACCAAATGTTAGTCTTGCATTATATTTGAAGAAATTAAATAATGAAAAATCTGCATAAATGTATGTATAGTTCTCGCATTGTGATAAAACAACGGTACATAGAACCATCGAATTTTGAATGACATAATCCTCCTACGAATATGGGCATGTGGAAGTTAAAATTTGAAATTTGGAATTTGTTTTATTATCAATTTCATATTTTGTAAAACTTTAACGAATTTTTGATTAACAAACTCAAGGATTTCAAAGTGAGCAATGGCACCGTTGTACAGGGAAAAAAACATTTTTATCTCCAACGACTCTGTATCAAAAATTCTAAAGATATGCTCAATTTAAAATTATTTAGCGATATTGCTCTTGAATTGAATTTTATGGTTTAAGTGCGAAGAACATGATATTTAATAAATAAAGATGACACACAAAACGTTAAAAAAACGCTCCTTTGGGCGTAATTTAAAATCTAAAAACCTTTCAGATTTTTTAATTTTTATTTCATTATTTATTATTATTATTATTATTATTATATTAATAAGGGCTTTTTCTTAGGGCGATATCACATGCAGATCGCATTCCGTAAGGCGTCTTTGGACAGGTCATGCGCTTAAATTAACTTCACAGTATTTCTTAAATTCAACTTTTAAATCGGAAGCACTCACATGACGATTACAGAGAGACATCCGTTGCATACATCGGCTCTCTTTTGTGGCCACCCTCTTTCGGCCTGATCCGGCTTCTTTCATCATCACTAGTTTCATGTTCCAGTTTAATCGCTTTAGAGACTGTCGACCGACTGCAGCCAATTTTTTAGCGATCACGCGTATATCCTTCTTTAGCTAAAGCAAGTGCTATACGTTTTTTTCCTTTGCCTCAATTGAACATACGAAGCCATCTTTCATTGTTTAAAGAAAGAGAGGAATGATCTTTTGCCACTGATATTTAGAGAAATCGGAGGAAACAATATTTCGGAAGCAATTACTCAGTATGCACAATGTATGATGCAATATGAATATGGATTGATCTCATATCTTGCTTTGCAAAAACTAAGAGATTTTTGTGAACAAAATAATGCGTTAACATTACAAAATGCTTACTTTTCTAGGTTATGCAATTTTTTTTGTCCGGCACTGCATATAAGGAAATATAACTTGAAAGAATTTTATGTATGTACGTATGCACGTTTAAACACGTTTTTCTTCCTTGTACGAATTAAAGGAGGTATTGTAATCGTGAAACATTTCAGGTATCATATTTCAAAGGAAATATTGTTAAATATATACGTTTGGTATTGACGATATATCCATCCCGCCTTAAAATACCTTAACCGGCCTATTTTCGCAATCGTTGGTCCTAGTCATATTCTTCCAGTTACATAAGTACGAGTATTGTAAATGACGAAAATATTCATGTTTTGGAAATGTTTTTAAAAAATTAATTTTCGTCAAATAACGAATTATAATTTTTAATTCAGTCTCCCAGTTCCTATACTTCTATTTGGAAAAGTTTTATACTAGTCATGGGAAAATAAAATTAGAAGAAGTTTGACTCTCGTGCGACAATATTATTTTATTTTCAAAATGTCCGGATTTAATTTCAAAATTTGTGGTTTTTGATGTCATTTTCAACTTACCTTGAGGAATCGGTTAATTAAGTTAGAATAATTCGATGAAATAAGTGCAGCAAAAAATAAGTACAAGAAAGTTATGAGGTCTCCACATCAGACTTTTCAAAGAAACATTTCCCAAATTTTAACCAGTCTTTGAGTGCTTACATTTTTCTGCAAAACTTAACTTTTGATCACTAACGGTTACAAGATTTCTTTAGGTTTCAAGATGCTGCCTCAACGTTTATCACAGCTTCCAATATTTTTTAGTTTGAAGCTATCCTATCCTTTGTTATACGTCATCTTTCTTTTCCGCTCATAAGATAATTTAACTTACAAAAACTGACGAATTTAACAATAATTTCGCGAATTCAAATTGTGATGATCTGACAATTAACTAAGCACGTAATTCCTCTATCACGTTTTAAGGTATAATATCTGAAGTTCCAATACAGTTGTAGAGTCATTAGGTTAATTGGAAGCAGAAAAGATGAAATATATGCAACCGCCTTCGCCGGGAATCGAACCACGGACCTCTGGAATACCGGCCCAGCGTGCTACCGTTACACCACGAAGGCACGCTAGGGAAGTGTGAGAAATACCTTATATACTCCCCTTTTTTTTAAAGGGCGACTAGGGTTTTAAGGGACCTAGTCGCCAAATACTGGGTGCGGAGAATCATCATCCACAATTCTTTTAGTTCGGGCGCCACTTGTAGAGTCATTAGGATAACTGGAAGCAGAAAAGATGAAAAATATGCAACCGCCTTCGCTGGGAATCGAACCACGGACTTCTGGAATACCGGCCCAGCGTGCTGAACCACTACACCACGAAGGCACCCTAGGGAAGTGGGAGAAATACCTTATACAGTGAACCGCGTTATATCCGGGATAAGCTGTAGTTTTATTGTTATGATTATGAATATTTTGAATGGCAACAGAGCAGTTATAAAAGCAGTTTGACGGCGGAAAAAGCCTCAAAGAAAATGAATTTTATAGCTCTTTGGAAATTTAAACATATTGTTAATTCAAACTTGTCTTAACATAGAGTAGAAATGAATAAATTATTTATTAGCATCAACTTTGGTCACCTGCTAGTTAGAAAAAAGCAAAATGCTGAGTTATAATTTGTATTCAGTTGAATAGAGGTGGGCTATTTTACAAAAACTTTCAGCATATTAAATTAAATAAATTTATGATTTCTGAATGTTGAGTTTTTACAACTTGCTAAATATTTTATCTGAGTAAAGGCGTATTGAAAAGGAAGTTGCAAGAACCTTAGCTGCAAACATTCATTTTGTACATTTAAACAATGGATACGGTTTCTTGGTTGGCGGCTAAACTAACTGAAACACAATTAATAAACATTCAAGAGCGATATGTAATACGAAATTTATACATATTTTTTAGCTTTTTTTCCCCTCATGAACAACTCTTTACGACTACAGGAGTGAAAAAATGAACAAATCAAAGCACTAATATTATATCGGCAATGATCGTTTTACACATTTTTACTAAAGATAATGATACAATTTTGATACTAACAAGATTTCCTAAATACACTACGAGCTTCTAAAAAATCATTATTTCTGTGTGCTCAAACTCAAACTGAAAGGAAGAGGAAGCTAAAATTCCCCTCTTACCTGTCTGGCCTTCTAAGAAGACTTAATGAACGGTTCATTTATTGATTATAAACATGACAATATGACTGGTTCAGCTATTCGTTGTAAAGAGGAATCTGGCTGTACAAATAGCATAAAATCATTTGCAATTACTTTTTACAACTATTTTACTAGCTTTTACCTTGAAGAAGTTATACAAGCAGCTAAGTACTTTTAACTGAAAGCTAAAGCATTTTCCAGTAACTGTTCTTATCCGCTTGGAAATGAATAGGATCTAACGAAATCTTCCCTTTTTAATTATTTTATCAACAAATCTGATCATTTTATTTACTTTTATTATAGATAATGATACGATATTGAAACCCTAATATAATTTCTAAATACCTATGGGCGCTCCCAAAGCAATTTGGAGAAGTTTAAGAAAAACTTCCGCCTTATTTGCTTCCCTTTCAAATATTATATGACTAAGAATAGCGTACGAATGTATGTTCCAAATATATTTAAGTAAGTTTGTTGAAAGTGTCTAAGATTTTGAGTATTTCAATTTACGTATTTATTAAAAAAATACGGAGGATATTTTTAAATGTTGTTCTTTATTAAAAGAAGAAATATTTAAGTAATTAAAATATGCTAGCAGCTTATTCTAACGGTATACACTTAATGATTTTTACTAACTTAAAAAAAGACTTTTGTTACTAAATTCAAATTCAGGCAAATTCAGATAATTAAATATATGCGGAAAAGATGTTGCCTATGGACTTCATATGCATCTAATGCAGATGTTTATTCTTTAAATTTGCACCTACATACATTTAGCCCTAATCTGCCTGAATTAGCTGAACATAAACACAGAATTCTTGATGGAACTCCTACATGAAAGGGCCCACTAACGACCGAGCGGTTAAGTCGCTGAACACTGGTAGTTCGGTCCGAGGTTCGAATTCCGCGAACGGGCTGGCTGCATGGGTGTTTTCGTGGTTTTCCCCATGCGTAACGTGTATACGAGTCAGTTTTCCTTAGAAAATCCTCCACAAAGGCATCCCTCCCTTAGGCAGATAGCACTCGAGGCTTTGCCGTAATTAAAATAACCTAACCTAACCTCCTACATGAAAGTATTCAGCTTAAGATTTGTACACGGAACTTCTACATGAAAGTATTCAGCCTAATCTCTGTAAAGTCATCAGGTTTGACGAAGTAAGAAACATGCCCTAGGTCTTAGTCGGGATTAGAATTCGGGATCTCCCGATTTTTAGCCGAACGTGCTTCCAGTTACGCCAGGAAGGCAAGTGGTAAGGAGAACGAATATAACTTACAGTTTTTTACACTACCGTGCAAGGAAGATTATATCAGGAAAAATATTCCAATTCAAACGTTACATAAATTACGAAAATAATGTTGTTGGCTGAAATATAAAAATAAATATTAGAAATTAACTATTAGAAAAATAAGAAAATTTGATTTTAAACTAATGAAAGGAAGCAATATGTGCTTTCTGTAATAACGCTTTTAGGTTTATTTAATTTCAAAGTTAGCCAAATTAAATTCTGCACTCGGTTTATAATGTAATATACTATTTGATCTTAATAAAAGTAAAGATATAAAAATGTGTAATTTAATACTACATATAATTTGACATAAAACATATTCACAAAGCAAATTATGTTGCTAAAATGTGGCATAAATTACTAGCATCGATAGGAATTTCCCTTTAACACAAATTCCATATGGGTGATAATCAGTGCGATTAAATAAAATGATACATCTGATACATTTTTTTAAAGTTTTGTTATAAAAAGATAGCACAATCAAATGCTTAGGCATTGAATGAAATTTTAATAACTGATTTTTATTAATTTCGATTATCTTGTAAGGAAGTTTCGTCTTTCTCACTGCGTGTCTTTGTGGTGTAATTGGTAGCAGTCAGCTGTCAATCGGAAATTCGGAATTCGAATACTGGCTAATGCGTAGTTGATTTCTCATATTTCTTTCTCTGAAAAGTACCACATAGATCTTACAATCTCATTTTCTTACGCTAACTGTTGGATGAATTACAGTTATTCCTACAATTTATTGTACTTGTTTAACGTGATTTTGCTTAGTGCATATAAAAATTATGGATTAGTTAATAACGTTAATCAAAGTTTTTCTGTATTACTGTAACAAAATAAGGTTTATTGTAAAACATATAACTCATAAATTAAAAACTGAATGTATGAATACTGAATCATAAATTAAAAACCATGGGGGATTAAATTTTAATGGAAAATATTAATGTACCTTGCAGTGGAAATAACAGTATCTGACAACATTTAGCTTTTGAATTTATTTTGAGAAGCGAGATTTTATTAAAAATTTCAAGTGTAGGGACAATGCTTGCCTGAAGCAATGAACGAGTGTGAAACGCAGAAGTTTCATTTACTGTTCAACTCCCCGTTGCTCGGCTGCCAGTTTAATGTAATACATTTGCTGTATATTTACGTTTATGACATTTCTACACTATCGCCATATGGCGTTTAAAATACAAATTTCTTTGGAAACGAAGCTTTCTGGATAAAGCGCATTCCATTCATTCCATTAGATACACGCGTCTCTTTCCGATTCATCCATTCTCACGCAGCTAACCGGATACTGGACATAAAATTCATGTCACACAGTGAATTTTATCGCAGTCCGTTAGGGAAATTCATTTTACATCCGCAATTCTGAGAGGGTGGGGGAGAAATAGGGCATCTGACTACATTCGCTAACCTTGTCCAAGCATATCTAATCTAAAGTAAGTCCCCCCCCCCAAGAAAAAAGACTTGTCTTCGAAATTTGAAAGTGGCCTCTTTTTAACCTTTATTTCTCCATTTACTTTCTAATTAGAACCATACTCTGAACTGAACGCTAGTTTGAGAGTTATTAGTTACTGTATTTGTATACCAATACCCTGTTCCTTAAGCTAAGGGGGAAGAACATGCCAAATGAATCTCTATTCGTCATCCCCGTCGGCGGTGGATACGGAGCTGTCGAGGCTTAATGTGGATTTTAAAGAAATTTACTTATTTTTTTATGATAGGTATATCCTATATTAGAAGACAAATATACATACTCATGTAAAAGAGGAGCAGTCTTAGCAGTTCCTAATTCAGTTTTTGCCAGATAAAACAAATAAAAAACACAAAAATTTTGTAACTCATTTCCACAGTAGTGTCAGACATAAATGAGTGTCTTATGAAGAAAACTGATACTCGATGCTGCACTACTACCAAAATATTCATGAAGAGGACATGTCATAAATCTCAGAATAAAATGATGAAAAACATTGTTATACTGTCAGCTAGAGAGCTGACCACTTCCTGTTGACAAGGTGGAATGAAGTTTCCAAAGCTGAATGACCTGGGGTTTTTCTAAAACAAAAAAAGGGAGGAGGGGAGAGGAGACTTTTAAGTAAAAATAAATTTAAAGCAAACTAAAACAAACCTGAAAAGATTGTTTAACAATCCAAGTTTATCTAAAGGCTAAGATTTTTCATTTAAAATCGCGAAAGATTTTTCATTTAAAACTGTCACATTTTCGAAGAATTTTTTTTTCCTTCTTCCTAAAAACTGCAATTATTATTACTATTATAAATAACGCAAATGAAAGTTCTTAAATATAATCTCGCTTTCTTTAATTTTATTGCGAAGTTTTAAATAACGACTTATGTATACCACTTACCTTTCATCATTATTTTTGCTGCCTCTGGGATCTCTTGGAGGATTTTCCTTCTTATCAGAAGTTATGCCCCACGTTTTCGTAGTCCCGCAATGATCAGAGATTTTCTCTTCAGACAACCAATCACATGTGGAATTAGCATAATCTGGATCACACTGGGCGCTTGTTTCGTAACCTGAATCTTTTGTCAGCTTTCTAGGGGATCTCGGCTGCTTTGTATTCAAGGGATGCTCATCTTGATCAACGGCAGATGCCACGTCCCAATCTCCAGACATGCACAGAGACCGAGAATGAAGACTTCTTTTAGCAGCTGTTAATTCATCATTGGCCACCAGTTTCGCAGCCAGACTCCGGCGTTCTCTTGCTAAATTTCTTTGGGATCCCCATTCACGGCGGATTTGAGGCTGCTCAGATTTAGTTGTAGAGCCTGGGGTGCATAAAGTCGCAGCCTTCTCCCCTGGTGATAAATTAGTAAATTCCAACCCAGATTTGTGGCTCACCTGTATAAATAAAGTATTTTATTTGATTTGACAATAAAACAATACGATAAAAACAAAATAAAGTTTGTTTGAAAAATTTCAATGGTTAAATACATTTGCAATAGGAGAAAAGCATGTTGAATTAACTACATTTCTCTTATTTGAATCTTAAATAATATAAACAGATATAGGGGGGGAGCTTCCAATTTAAAAAATTTAACCAAGACAGACTACTAGGTTTATAAGCTAAAAATGTGGCAATTAAAAGTCAATGATTTTCATTGTGTGTCACTTAGTCTCTCATCTACAAATTTATCTTTCCAGATAAATATTCCATTTGCTGCCTTCTCCAATATCAGCCTATTTTAATTCACACGAAAGAACTGATATACTAGTAGCCCCTTCTTTCGATAAAAATTTACAAGCGTTTTCGGAAATTTTTAATAACGACGCTGTTGTTTTTCGATAACTTATTATGAAACTAATTAATTCTTTTAGTCACCGACAGTCGAATAGCGGAAAAATCATTAGTCTACATGGGCTCTAAATTAATGAAAGCTGACATGCTTAACAGCAGAGGTACCGTTTCAACTCCACATCTCTTCCTTTACATAAAAAAGGCTAATGTAAAAAAAGGCACTTAAGGAGCTAATGCTTAATCTCGGATTATCATCAGAACTGATACTACAACAGTTCAGAACATTATACTCAACTGTTACAGTTACATCGTAAGTCATATTTTTAGAATTTTGCTATATCAGAAAAATCCCAGTCACCACTTGAAAAAGGTCCACTGAACATTAGTAGTTTCTTCATGGTTTGCTTTAACAGCATCCTCTGCATAAGCCAGTTTTCTTCAGAAAATTCCTTTCATAAAGTAATTGTCTCCAAGTGCTTTTCTGTAAAAAAGTAACTTAATCTAATCTACCATTTTTTGCTGTCACTTTACTAGTATACACATGTCCCAAAATTCATAATTATTTTTTAATATTTAAAATTGATTTTTTGCCCCTTTCTCAGATGCCTATATGCAAGTTTCTGCCTGTTTATCGTTATTTGTTAGAGAGACCTGTAAATTTATTTAAAGTGTATCCAGGAAAGTTTATATCTTGTAACAAACTCCCCCTTAAAATGCGTGCGTGGTTTAGTTTTTTTTAATTTTTAATCCACTATTTATTTTTCCAATTGTACAGGTAATTTGATGATCTTTCTGAAACTAAGCATGTTCTTATACTTTTCACGCACTGTCGAATACAGAACATCAACATACAAAATATTCATGATTGATCTAAATCATATATCCTCTAATTCTAATTATTAATTTCATAGCAATAAGAAAAATTAGACGAAACACTATTCATAATTTGATAATAATTATTATAGCATTTTAAAAAACATTTATAACATGTTAAAAAAATCTTACTCATAAAAAAAGTATTTTCTATTATAATAAGTCACTAACTAATAATGACAAAATGCTTACTGACGTTTGCTTGTAACGCATACGGAAAATATAATAGTTTTCAAATATTCAGTTCCTGTTGTTTTAAAATGCTACATAATAAGACATTTTTCTTAATGTTCGAATGTTCTTAATGTTTATTCTTAATGTCCTTAATGTTCCACATTTTTCTTAATGTTCAAATTTATAGCTTATAAATACAGACATATTTTGAGGTCGCAAATTCACAGGATAAAGCAGCAAGACATAAGCGTTCAGAATCTTTTAACGTAAATTTCATTAAATATTTTTTTTCATTCAGTTAGATATATTTTATAATGGTTTTGCTGTACGAAATGCGTTCAAATTAATTTGTATCCATGCTGATGCTGTTTATGAGAAGTTTATATAAGTCTATGGTGGCAACATAATTTTAGATACAATAACAGTTGCGTCATTTCCTGAAAAGAATAATAAATTAACGAAAAATGAATGACTCAACTCCTTCTGCCTTGCTGTAAAGTTGGTAGCTGTAGAATCGTATTCTCTAATCGTGTTCCATACTGTGAGGCAGAATCCAGACGCGTGAATGAACGGTTACGAAGGTCTCGTGGTTCTCATTTTGAGACAGGACACCTGCGTCTTCAGAATACCTGTCGTGTTTAGGGTGCATGGAATGTAGTTCGAGAAGACGTAAAAAAGCGTGGGGCCTACGCGGGTGTATTGCGGAACTCCTGCTCGGCTTGGTATTCTGGCTGGAAAGCAAAGGAGAATGTCCCTTCTAGATAAGAAAAAAGAATTTGTAAAGGCATGCCACGAATCCTGAGCTGTAATCTTCTCAAAATAGTTTCTTTCAGTCAATCTTAAAAAAACGAATGCTTTATATCAGAATATTAGCATAACAGAGATGTGATGTCATTCATGATTCAGAGTGAATAGAAATAGGATTCTTTCGCAAAGTCAATCAGTTAATCTGATTAGTTCAGACGATATTCGAATTAGACGACGCCATTGATATTTAAATTAGACGTAACTCCGGCCCATACCCGACCTTTTCCATTGTCAATAGCGGTAATTTTGCTAATATATAAAGTTTTATGTAGACTTTTTCCCCCCTCTAATGGCGGGCACTTGCCTATGCCTGCATCGGTCACTCCTAAGTGCCAGATGTGGCACTCTTTATTATGGAGGCACATAATACGTGGGCCACCATAGCCTCCTATGAAGGGACAGACAATTTTTGCATCCATGAATTCTCCAGGATTCGAACTCGGGCCCTTCGGTATCGCAGTCAGGCTTCCCTAACCGTCTGGGCGGCCGTTTTATTTAGACTTAAATTCATTAGATAAAATTTCATGTTAGTCTACTCTTTACGTCCTCGTTTTCCGCCATTTTCATCTCTAACTACAGAGATATGCAAGTTATAAACTAAAAATGACAGCGCTGTTATGTGATATGGAAGCGTAAACTACATTTAAAGTGATTCGTAATAGCTCCATGCATAAGAAATATGTTCATAGCGAATTACAGTTGCTCCATGCGTTAGAAACATACTTAAAGTGAATCGGAATAGCTTCGTGCGTAAGAAATACATTTTCTTGTATAAGAAACATATTGAAAGGGAATCGCAGTAGCTCCATTCGTAAGAAATATGTTCAGAGTGCGCAAGAAATGTTTTCAAAACGAATCACAATAGCTCAATGCGTAAGAAATATATTAAGACAAATACTGTAAAGACCCACTATTTGTATAACGTTTTTCTATTCCAGTTTTCATAATTAATGAAATTATATTTTACAAAGATGAGATGATTAATTAAAAGCTGTTAACATGCAGGAGTTTAAGATTTCAGGATGAAAGATATATTTGCTGTCATTTTCCTAAAAATAATCACTGAATCATGCGGCCAAAATTTGACTATATAGTCGAGAAAATGACAAATTTAGGTGGAAATGTATGCCTAAATAAATACTGATTGATTTCCTCTTATCCGAAATGTTAGCGGCGACAAGTGTTTCCATTTTTGTAATATCTGCATGCGGATAATGAAGTGGCTTAAGAATAGTTCGTGCCTAGAAAGAAAATTTCCTTTTTACTCCATATAGGCCTTATAAACATGCTGAATGGAATTTCATACAATATTTTTAGCATTTGCGTATACGAAACAAGGTTTGTGTATGTTAAACAGTCAGAACGCCGTTCACAAGGACACGCCTATAGTTATCTGGCATTTTCATCATTACATGACTAAATTAACATATTAACGAAATCATTACATGATACCAGATGTGGAATTTCCATATGTGACATTATAGCGAAGGTAAAAATTTTCTGATTCTGCAGCACTTGAGATCTTTCAGATTAGAAATGCTCAAATTTACCATACATTTGCTTGGCTACTGTGCTGCCATTAATATTCAATTGTGATTTCAAATAGATGGTTTTTAACTTTAGCTTACAGACAGAGGCAAAACTGCAAACAAACGAATTAAGTTTATTATTTATACGACAAACTAACAGTTACCATTTATTAAATAAAATTAAAGCTCTTCCACATTGCATAAAAAACAAATGAAGTTATAATACACATGTAAAATAACAATATCAGTAGTTCTAATTTCTACGACTTCCTCCCGCATAGCACTTTTAAAATAGTCTGCGGTGCAATTCCGCTTTTTCGTAACTAGTTATAAAAAATCAGATTTCAGAATGGCCGTTCCTAAATGACCCAATGACATTTTTAAAGATCCGCAATTATCCAATCACAAGCTATTCCACTTCAGTTACTTTTCAATTGCGATGCTATCAGCAATCACTTTACTCCCGTTACGTTCACAACCATCACAAATTCGTTTACGCGCTTCAGTGATGACAAAAACAAGGTCCGATGCACTGCGGTGAGAAAGTGTTAAATGATGCGTAGTTAGTTACCACACCGCCCAAACTTACTTTGGCTCTTGAAGAATGCCGGAGTGACTGTCTAAGGGAAGTAGCTTTTTGCCATATGGTCTGCCCTTCCTTGATCCTTGGACAGGCCATAGTGGACCCGTTCGAGCTGCTATCATTGTTCCCTGACCTGTAAAGACAAAGAGAAACGTTAGAGCGCGCGGAAGTTGAAAAGTTTCAAGCATCTCAAAGGGATGTTGCGCAAATTAAACAAAAATGGCACACATTTAACTCTTTTTACAGCAAGTAGGACAAAATGTTATCACTCTGTCGCATTTTGTCTCTGCCATCAAAAGGGACAGCCCCTGTCAGTCAGTGGCATACGGAAGCTAAATTAACTATAGTCTTTTATTATGATGTTTTCATTGTTGCATAATTTTCTAGCTGATTTATTTCATATAAAACGAAACTTCTACTTGACGCATAAATCTAATACCTGTTCACTTAAATATTTATGCTATGGGACTTTTTATATTTAATCATCTAATAAAGGAAATATATTAGATGACTATCGTATGGAATATGGCTTGAATTTCATTAAACAAAGTTATCAATATGCTATCAAATCAAAATGTTAAATAACAAAGAAATAAATTTATTATTGCAATTTATTGTCTTAGACGTAGTTTAAATAAATAACTAAAAAATTTTGAAATTGCTTCTTAATTTCATATTATTTAGGAAAAACAAGTATGATTAAAATATTTTGTATAATTTGCATAAGCATAAATCTTTTTTTTTTTTTTTTTTTTTTTTTTATAAATTATTCTTTTCCAGTTGGCTTAGATGGCGTTTAAGCGCTGATTTCTATCTCATGACATTAATTCCTGTAATATGTTTTTTCATTTAATTGCTAAGCAAAAACTGCGAAAGCATAAAAAAAAATGCTCTCCCTTTCAAAGAATTCTGGTTCTGACTCATTCACAAAAATAATTTAACATTGGGGACGAATACTTAAAAGCATAATCAAATGTTCTAAACTGCATGAAATATAGTTAGACATCCACGATTCAATTAATGTAGTCTTTAAAATTATGACTCAACATAATAATTTGCATTAGGCAATCCTTCTTACACCATCTGAACTTGTCAAATTTTCACATGGTTTTGAAGCGCAAGAAAGGCTTTAAATACATGACTAACACAGCTGGTATCTAAACAGGATTCGAAAACGGGCCAGTTTTCTGCGATGTTTCGTAGTCGAGACCTTGCCTATCAAATTGTCAGATCTTTGCTTCGTATTTACTGGGTTGCTAAGAACAAAAGCCAGAGGCTATTGTGTTGATTTTCCAGGTGTTTCTTTAAAATTTACTTTTAAATTCAAGTTTAAAAGTACAAGTCTTAATTGAAGCTCGAACTTAAAGTAGTCTGAAAATGTGTACGCTTTTAAAAATAAATAAAAGAAGATGAGAAAAGTGTAGTGCACAGATGAAAGGTGGTCGTGTAATGAGATTTGTGATTTGAATTTTTTTAAAAAGGCGCAGTTCTCGCCACTTCTGCTTTTGAATATTGTCTTGCTTGCCTGTCGCGGTGTGTACCTTGAATACGAAACCGTGTCCCTTAGGAAATCTTCAAGGCAATTTACCCTTTAAACAGAATTCCCCGAATGTTTTGTGTGTTGAAGTAAACTAACTAAAAGTCTTGTCTATCACTGTGTTCATTATGTTTAAATACAACTTAAGAAGATGTAATAGACATTTCTTGCCCCTTCATCTGATTTGTTTGTTTGTTTGTTTTTAAATTGCAGAAGATGTATGTTCCACAATCTTTTTGTTCCATTTAAAGGATGAAAAATTGCTCATCTAAACATGCTTATTGCACTGGTTTGGTTTATTTACTAATTACGACAAAGCATTTGAGGCCCACCAGCGGCCGAGTGGTAAAGTCGCTGAACACTGGTAGTTCGGTCCGAGGTTCGAATCCCGCGAACGGGCTGGCTGCAGGGTGTTTTCGTGGTTTTCCCCATGTGTAACGTGTATACGAGCCAGTTTCCCTTAGAAAGTCCTCCACGAAAGGCATCCCTCCTCTTTGGCAGATAGCCCTAGTGTGCTTTGCCGTAATTAAATACACCACACCACCGACAAAGCATTCCAGGACTGTCTACTTAAGAGAAGGATTGCCTTCACGGAAACCTTTCTTAGGGAAAATGGTTCGTATACACTTTTACATGTGGGAAAAAATATGGAAACGCCCATGCACCCAGCCTTTTCATCGAGATTCGAATCACCAGTGTTTAGTGACTTTACCGCTCGGCCACTGGTGGACCTGCTGATTCCACTGAAATGCTTAGATTTCAAACGCTACTAACGATAAGACCCAAGATACATTGCAGAATTATAAAAATCTACGTATTATACCAAATATGCATCCATGACATTGAAAAAAAGCTTTATTTGGGTCAGTGAAAGTGATGATTTGACTCTTTAGTTCGCTATACTTGATTCCACTTCAAGATTTATTTCTTTGAGGATTACTAACAAATCCTTTCATTTACGTACAGTAATTCGAAATAGTTTTTGAATAAAACAACACAGAAATTATCATGTCATGTGTTCAGAGACTAAATATTTATTAATCATTAGATACTAAACCCTGGACTTTTGCATGTACCCTACCATTCACAAGAAAGCCACCAGGGTATAGTATAAAATTCTGTTGAAAAAATAGAATAGCTTTACCTTCAGACCAGTACCATATGTACCACGGCAGTTTGAACTACCTAGGTCTCATCTCAAAAAGATCACTTTAAAACAACTGATAGACAGATGGCAAGCCAGATGGGACACAGCAGATACAGGAAGGAGAACGTATATGTTCTTCCCAAAAACAACGCTAGAGTTAAACTGCAATAGTGGTAGTCAGACACAGTTTTATACAGGTCATGGCCCATTCCTGACCTATCTGCATAGATTCAGCCTGAGTGACACAGAAAGATGTCAATGTGGAGAGGTGGGGGATCCAGACCACTACGTCTTCCACTGCACAAATACGGCACAGTACCATATAAGAAAGCCAAGTCAAGCTTACTGGCCACAATGGGCGGCAAATATGAGAACAAACAAAACAGCAAATAAAAAGCTACAAGCGGTAATCAGCCATTGTCAGAGAAAGTATTCTCTAATACGACGATAAGTGTCCCCAAATAGAAATAATCAAGTGCTTAGCGCTCTGAATCATAAAATGTATAAATCACACTAAATCAATCTGGGCACACACCTCGTACCTCTCAACCCAAGACTAACTTAGATAATTAGGACTATGGCAACAACCTGCCTATATTCTTTATAATGTTTACTTTTGCAATTAATGTACAGGTCTAGGACTCGCAAGACCAGATCGTGCCAGTAAAATCTTCAACAGCAATGAGTTTTTCCTACACTTATTAATCGTGTATTTAAATTACAAGTTTGTGATAAATAGGTTCAAGAAGGGCAAGGTCAACTTATGTTATCACCTCAAGTTTATGAATGATATTATTATTGGTATGGCATTTTTGCCTTCTTAATTTTAATAAATATTCAACTTTTTATGCAAATCTTAGGGAAGAAATATCTGTATTTATGTGATCAATTGCATGTTTGAATCTCTTCCCTAGTGATCAGCATTACGTGCTTAATTATGTTTTGTATAAATTATGTGCATGTTCTAAGGTGATAAAACTAACTATGGAATTAATGTAGGTAAGTTTCTCTTTGTAATTATGTATCAGCATTATGTATTCAAGTGTTTGGAATCAGATATCAGTTTTACTGAGTATGGTGCTGTACTTTTCTGTTTATGTTCACTTTAAAGTACTCAAGTCTGTATTTATTCCTTCTCAGCATGTACTATGAAGGTCAGTTCGTACTTGGCTAGGATTTAGACTACATAGCAGTACTTAATGATCAGTTTTATGTATTATGCTTATCAGTTTTATTTTTAGTTTTCATGTATTATGTATGCAGGCATTAGGGATCAGCTTTCTGTATTTCTGTACTCAGTATCATGTTAGTTTTTCACTTTAATATTCAGTTTTGTACTTATGTATGTATTATCCTGTCTGCAAGTACTACGAAAGAAAATGTAGGTGAATGGTTCAATTTGTAAAACAACTACAGTTTAAGTATGCGCAAAGAACTAAATTATGCAGGAATTTGTTATCTTAGTGATAACAGGTACACAATCTTTTAAATGTTCTTACATAAGAGTCAGGCACATGGAAAGTAAACTGCGTTAAATTATGTTTGGGCGCTAGGATTTTTTTAATCATCTTTTAATCTCTCTCTTTATTATTTTTTTATTTTTTATTTATTTTTTTTTTTAAGTTTACTATGTGCAATAATTTAATAGGTTACAAATTTCCTCCATGCAGGACCAACGATTTCACAGAAGCCCCATAAAGATATGACGGTTGTGTCACGATAAGCACCCGCATGTAGACATTTAGCAAGTCCAGAAAATCCACGGCAGTTAATTTTTCAGGCAAAGTCCTTCTATCTTTACTTTATCTAACACAAGTTTCTGTCTATTCTAACAGGGATTCTTAACAGTCTTTTGATTGCTTCTTTGCTTAATTTTAAGTAGTTCCTAACAGGATACTCTTTCCCCGTACAACAACATCTAAGCTTATATGTAGACTATATGAGGCTCTTAGCCGTCTATTCGGCTGCGTTCCCGGAGCAGGATGGAGCAGAGAGTAGATGGTTTCTGCCAGGAAGATATCACACTGTGAGGCTAAGGCCAGGTCAGTGGTCTTCCTTGGTGGCGCTCACTCACTCACTATTTTATCGGTCTCTTCTTTGGTAGGTATTTTGAGGTGGGGGGGGGGGGAATTTCTTTAAATTGTAAGTTTAATTCAATTACTTTTTGTACCAGTAGTAAGGCAAGTTACAGTTAATTATTGCGAAGCTGGACGTGCTTTCTTAATAAACCTTACAACGGTTGATGATATCGCAAACAAATAAGTTACAGTTTAAAAGAAAACAATAAATAATTCAAGCATGTCGATATGTATTGAGATGGATAACACAATATTGTAAGATATTAGCTACGGCTTAACAGAAAGTCAAAAGACAAGCTTTGCTGAGCATCATGGAACAATACGTTTGAACCTTAAAATAAAAACCCGCGATCGGGAACCTGCTGCCAACCGTGAAATAGCATTCCAAACCGCCAATTTCCTTTTTAATTGTTATAACCCAGAAATGAAATTAACTCACATTAAACCATACAATTTCAAATGCACGCCATCCGAATCATTTCGGAATGGAATTATTAAGTCCAACTCGTTTGATTAAAAGCACTAACAAGAATTCAATATAGGACAAAAAGTTTGCCAGAGATAATAGGCTTTTGCTAAACAATGAATATTACCATCACAAAAAAGATATCCTAACA